>NW_026778968.1:1173563-1246063 GCF_030144855.1 Hypanus sabinus | reverse complement strand
TCTGAGGGATCACAGGCCTCACACACTGAGGCAGGGTTGGATGGGGTCTGAGGGAGCACAGGCCTCACACACTGAGGCAGGGTTGGATGGGGTCTGAGGGAGCACAGGCCTCACACACTGAGGCAGGGTTGGATGGGGTCTGAGGGATCACAGGCCTCACACACTGAGGTAGGGTTGGATGGGGTCTGAGGGATCACAGGCCTCACACACTGAGGCAGGGTTGGATGGGGTCTGAGGGAGCACAGGCCTCACACACTGAGGCAGGGTTGGATGGAGTCAGAGGGAGCACAGGCCTCACACACTTGAGGCAGGGTTGGATGGAGTCAGAGGGAGCACAGGCCTCACACACTGAGGCAGGGTTGGATGGAGTCAGAGGGAGCACAGGCCTCACACACTTGAGGCAGGGTTGGATGGGGTCTGAGGGAGCACAGGCCTCACACACTGAGGTAGGGTTGGATGGGGTCTGAGGGAGCACAGCCCTCACACACTGAGGTAGGGTTGGATGGGGTCAGAGGGAGCACAGGCCTCACACACTGAGGCAGGGTTGGATGGGGTCTGAGGGATCACAGGCCTCACACACTGAGGCAGGGTTGGATGGGGTCTGAGGGAGGCAGGCCTCACACACTGAGGCAGGGTTGGATGGGGTCTGAGGGAGCACAGGCCTCACACACTGAGGCAGGGTTGGATGGGGTCTGAGGGAGCACAGGCCTCACACACTGAGGCAGGGTTGGATGGGGTCTGAGGGAGGCAGGCCTCACACACTCAGGGTTGGATGGGGTCTGAGGGATCACAGGCCTCACACACTGAGGCAGGGTTGGATGGGGTCTGAGGGAGGCAGGCCTCACACACTGAGGCAGGGTTGGATGGGGTCTGAGGGAGCACAGGCCTCACACACTGAGGCAGGGTTGGATGGGGTCAGAGGGAGCACAGGCCTCACACACTGAGGCAGGGTTGGATGGGGTCTGAAGGAGCACAGGCCTCACACACTGAGGCAGGGTTGGATGACTCGGGGAATGTAGTGAGAGGCCTGTTAAAGCCAGTGGATTCGGAAATTCAGAAGGTGTTTTGCAAAATTCAGTGCAATAAGCTTGAGAGATCCTGGAGACGCTGGAAATCCAGAGCAACACACACACACACAAACACACTCATATACACACACACACACACACACACACACACACACAGACACTCACACACAGAAACAGACACAGAGACGCACAGACACTCACAGACACATACACACACACACTCACACACTTACCCACAGAGACGCATGCGCGTGCGCGCGCACACACACACGCACACACACACACACACAAGATGCTGTAGAAACTCAGCAGGTCAGGCAGCGTCTGTGGAGAGGAATAAACAACTGATGTTCCAGGCCGAGACCCTCCATCCGAGGACTGGCACCCAGACTGAAATATCAACGCTTTATTCCCTTCCATGGATGCCGTCCCACCTCCAGCATTTTGTGTGTGCTCTGCACGCAGGTGAAGGGTGTGGAGTTAACGGGTGAGTAAGTACAGACCCGGTCCAGCAGCAGATGTGACTGGGAAGAAGCTGAGCTTCACGACTCATCTCTGGTTTGCTCTGTGACAGAAAAAAGTGCAGACTCTTCCCTAACTGGAGAGAAAATTCAAAAATCCGAGGTGCAAAGGGACTCGGGAGTCCTCATGCAGGATTCCCTAAAGGTCGATTTGCAGGTTGAGTCTGTGGTGAGGAAGGCAAGTGCAACATTAGCATTCATTTCAAATATAAACGTAAGGATATAACGTTGAGACTTTATCAGGCACTGGTGAGGCCTGACTTGCAGTCTTGTGAGCTGCTTTAACCCTAACCCTTCCCTCCAGATCAACGAAGTATGTCTGTCTGTCTTTGTGCCCCTCATCTTAGAAAGGTTGTGCTGACTTTGGAGCTTGTTCAAAAGAGTTCACGGAAATGATTCCGGGATTGAACATGAAGAGTGTTTGATGTCACTGGGCCTGTCCTTGCTGGAATTCAGAAAAGTGAGGGGTGACCTCATTGAAACCTGTCGAAGGCCCTGATAGAGTGGATGTGGAGAGGATGTTTCCTATAGAGGGGGAGTCTAGGACCAGAGGACACGATAGAGTGGATGTGGAGACGATGTTTCCTGTGGTGGGGGAGTCTAGGACCAGAGGACACAGATAGAGTGGATGTGGAGAGGATGTTTCCTATAGTGGGGGAGTCTAGGACCAGAGGACACAGATAGAGTGGATGTGGAGAGGATGTTTCCTATAGTGGGGGAGTCTAGGACCAGAGGACACAGATAGAGTGGATGTGGAGAGGATGTTTCCTATAGTGGGGGAGTCTAGGACCAGAGGACACAGATAGAGTGGATGTGGAGAGGATGTTTCCTGTGGTGGGGGAGTCTAGGACCAGAGGACACAGATAGAGTTGATGTGGAGAGGATGTTTCCTGTGGTGGGGGAGTCTAGGACCAGAGGACACAGATAGAGTGGATGTGGAGAGGATGTTTCCTGTGGTGGGGGAGTCTAGGACCAGAGGGCACAGATAGAGTGGATATGGAGAGGATGTTTCCTGTGGTGGGGGAGTCTAGGACCAGAGGACATAGGTAGAGTGGCTAATGAGAGGATGTTTCCTGGAGTGGGGGAGTCTTGGACCAGAGGACACAGATAGAGTGGATGTGGAGAGGATGTTTCCTGTAGTGGGGGAGTCTAGGACCAGAGGACACAGATAGAGTGGATGTGGAGAGGATGTTTCCTGTGGTGGGGGAGTCTAGGACCAGAGGACACAGATAGAGTGGATGTGGAGAGGATGTTTCCTGTAGTGGGGGAGTCTAGGACCAGAGGACACAGATAGAGTGTATGTGGAGAGGATGTTTCCTGTAGTGGGGGAGTCTAGGACCAGAGGACACAGATAGAGTGGATGTGGAGAGGATGTTTCCTAGAGTCGGGGAGTCTAGGACCAGAGGGCACAGATAGAGTGGATGTGGAGAGGATGTTTCCTAGAGTCGGGGAGTCTAGGACCAGAGGGCACAGATAGAGTGGATGTGGTGAGGATGTTTCCTATAGTGGGGGAGTCTAGGACCAGAGGGAACAGATAGAGTGGATGTGGAGAGGATGTTTCCTATAGTGGGGGAGTCTAGGACCAGAGGACACAGATAGAGTGGATGTGGAGAGGATGTTTCCTAGAGTCGGGGAGTCTAGGACCAGAGGGCACAGACAGAGTGGATGTGGAGAGGATGTTTCCTGTGGTGGGGGAGTCTGGGACCAGAGGGCACAGCCTCAGAATAGAGGGGCGTCCTTTTAGAACGGAGATGAGGAGGAATTTCTTTAGCCACAGAGTGGTGAATCTGTGGAGGCCAAGTCTTTAGGCATATCGAAGGCAGGGGTTGATAAATTCCTTATTGGTCAGGGTATGAAGGAATATGTGAGGGGGGCAGGATATTGGGGGTGAGAGGGAAAATAGATCAGCCGTGATGAGGTGGAGCAGACTCGATGAGACAAATGGCCTAATTCTGTTCCTATATCTTATGGTCTTGTCTACGCTAGACACGGACACGGGACCTAATGTGGGGTAAATGGACTTAGTGTAAATAGTGACAGTGGACATACTGCACGTGATGGGCAGAAGGGCCTTACCTGTACAGTATGCGCCAATTTCTTCCCTCGGATACTCCTGGCTGGGCCTCAGGGATCCCAGACGGTGGGCCCGGGTGATGCCTTTGTGCCGGGAGAGACGGTACCCTGAGGAGACCTGACCAGCAGCTTGGCATCTGTGCACCGGGCATCCACCAGGCACCCGGCAGATTACTCTCTCCTCCATGGGAGCGTCCAGCTCACAGCCGGTCTGCAGGACAGGCCAATCTCCCTGGTGGTGGGGGCTAGTTTGCAGATTTTGGGCAGAAGGGCCCGTTTCCTCCATTCTCACCTTTGACATTCCCAAGCGTTGAGGTTCTGAGGCTCCGGGAGTGCTGACGCCCGTCTCTTCACCCTCTCTTGCAGCCAGGAGCACGAAAGGTTACACCAACCTTCAGGACGAAGCGCTCAAGGTCTTCAACTCCCTGCAGCAGCTGGAGACCGAGCGGGAGCCCATCCCGCTCATCCAGGGAATCCTGCAGACCGGCCTGGACCTGGAGTCGCTCCGCGACGAGATCTACTGCCAGCTGATTAAGCAGACCTGCAACCCTCCCCGGGCCGGGGGCGCGGGTGACCTGCGGAACTGGCACCTCCTCACCTGCATGAGCATCACCTTCCTCCCCAGCAGCAGCGTCCTCGGCTACCTGAGCTTCCACATCCAACGGTGAGTGCCCTCCGCCACCGCGGTCCCTCAGCCTGAAGTCACTGACCTACTTCCCGTTACCCCGCTGGCGCTGAAGACCCTTCATCTCTGTTGCTGTTCCTCACTACTGTCAGGCACGCAGGTCCCGGGCGGAGGCGCAGGAATACCGTCACACTCAGATGTCGGAGGATTCTTCACTGCTGCTCTTCACGGTCGGGGTTGTCGGCCCTGAGCTGAAACCGCCCCCACCCCCCACCCCCCCCCCCCCCCCCGAACCTGGAGGACTAGTTGGCCACTCTTAGTCTGGCCTCTGCCCTTTGACCTGTTTGGCATGGGTGACCCTACCAAGAGCCCAAGCATGAAGCCTCCGACCCCGACGACGGGGTTGTGGTCCTCTCGGGGGTGAGTGCGGAGGGCAGGGAAGGAAATTAGGGTCGAGGAGCAGATGGAAATCAGTAGGCAGACGAATTAAAAGAGGGTGCCGACAGAATCTAGCAGTTATGAAGAGCAGGACAGGAGAGTAAGAGTCCGGTCAGGGACCGGTGCAGGGTCAGAGACACGGCCGAGATTGCCGATGCGACGTCAGGGGCCAGACTTCGGTGACCAGGAGTCGGAGGTTGGAAGGAGTCGAGGGTTGGCAGTCAGGAGTCAGTGAACTGGGACTGGGAATTGGAAATCTGAGGTTGGGGGGGTCATGGATCTGGGGTCGGGAATCAAGGATCAGGTGATTGGGTATATGGAATCAGGCACCTGGTATCAGGAATCCAAGTTACCGGATGCTAAGGGGATGAGACACCGGATGTTGGACTGAGGACTGAGGATCGGATGTCGGGACTGAGGTACCGGACGTTGGGACTGAGGTACCGGACGTTTGGACTGAGGTATCGGACGTTGGGACTGAGGTATTGGACGTCGGGACTGAGGTATCGGATGTCGGGACTGAGGTATCGGATGTCGGGACTGAGGTACCGGACGTTGGGACTGAGGTACCGGACGTTTGGACTGAGGTATCGGACGTTGGGACTGTGGTATCGGACGTCGGGACTGTGGTATCGGACGTCGGGACTGAGGTATCGGACGTCGGGACTGAGGTATCGGATGTTGGGACTGAGGTACCGGACGTTGGGACTGAGGTACCGGACGTTTGGACTGAGGTACCGGACGTTTGGACTGAGGTATCGGACGTTGGGACTGAGGTATCGGACGTTGGGACTGAGGTATCGGACGTTGGGACTGAGGTATCGGACGTTGGGACTGAGGTATCGGATGTCCGGACTGCGGTATCGGATGTCGGGACTGAGGTACCGGACGTTGGGACTGAGGTATCGGACGTTTGGACTGAGGCACTGGATGTCGGGACTGAGGTACCGGACGTTGGGACTGAGGTATCGGACGTTGGGACTGAGGTATCGGACGTTGGGACTGAGGTATCGGATGTCGGGACTGAGGTATCGGATGTCGGGACTGAGGTACCGGATGTCCGGACTGCGGTATCGGATGTCAGGACTGAGGTACCGGACGTTGGGACTGAGGTATCGGACATTTGGACTGAGGCACTGGATGTCGGGACTGAGGTACCGGACGTCGGGACTGAGGTATCGGACGTTGGGACTGAGGTATCGGACGTCGGGACTGAGGTATCGGATGTCCGTCGGGACTGAGGTATCGGACGTCGGGACTGAGGTATCGGATGTCGGGACTGAGGTACCGGATGTCGGGACTGAGGTACCGGACGTTGGGACTGAGGTATCGGATGTCGGGACTGAGGTATCGGATGTCGGGACTGAGGTATCGGATGTCGGGACTGAGTATCGGACGTCGGGACTGAGGTATCGGATGTTGGGACTGAGGTATCGGACGTTGGGACTGAGGTATCGGATGTCGGGACTGAGGTACCGGATGTCCGGACTGCGGTATCGGATGTCAGGACTGAGGTACCGGACGTTGGGACTGAGGTATCGGACGTTTGGACTGAGGCACTGGATGTCGGGACTGAGGTACCGGACGTTGGGACTGAGGTATCGGGCGTTGGGACTGAGGTATCGGATGTCGGGACTGAGGTATCGGATGTCGGGACTGAGGTACCGGATGTCCGGACTGCGGTATCGGATGTCAGGACTGAGGTACCGGACGTAGGGACTGAGGTATCGGACGTTTGGACTGAGGTATCGGACGTTGGGACTGAGGTATCGGACGTCGGGACTGAGGTATCGGATGTCGGGACTGAGGTACCGGACGTTGGGACTGAGGTATCGGATGTCGGGACTGAGGTACCGGATGTCGGGACTGAGGTATCGGATGTCCGGACTGAGGTATCGGACGTTGGGACTGAGGTATCGGATGTCGGGACTGAGGTATCGGATGCCGGGACTGAGTATCGGACGTCGGGACTGAGGTATCGGACGTTGGGACTGAGGTATCGGACGTTTGGACTGAGGTATCGGACGTTGGGACTGAGGTACCGGATGTCGGGACTGAGGTATCGGATGTCGGGACTGAGGTACCGGACGTTGGGACTGAGGCACTGGATGTCGGGACTGAGGTACCGGATGTCGGGACTGAGGTATCGGATGTCGGGACTGAGGTATCGGATGTCGGGACTGAGGTACCGGACGTTGGGACTGAGGTACCGGATGTCGGGACTGAGGTATCGGATGTCGGGACTGAGGTATCGGATGTCGGGACTGAGGTACCGGACGTTGGGACTGAGGTATCGGATGTCGGGACTGAGGTACCGGATGTCGGGACTGAGGTACCGGATGTCCGGACTGAGGTATCGGACGTTGGGACTGAGGTACCGGATGTCCGGACTGAGGTATCGGACGTTGGGACTGAGGTACCGGACGTTTGGACTGAGGTACCGGACGTTGGGACTGAGGTACCGGACGTTGGGACTGAGGTACCGGATGTCGGGACTGAGGTATCGGATGTCCGGACTGAGGTATCGGATGTCGGGACTGAGGTATCGGACGTCGGGACTGAGGTATCGGACGTCGGGACTGAGGTATCGGATGTCGGGACTGAGGTATCGGACGTTGGGACTGAGGTACCGGATGTTTGGACTGAGGTATCGGACGTTGGGACTGAGGTATCGGATGTCGGGACTGAGGTACCGGACGTTTGGACTGAGGTATTGGACGTTGAGACTGAGGTATCGGGTGTAGGGACTGAGGTATCGGACGTTGGGACTGAGGTACTGGATGTTGGGACTGAGGTATCGGACGTTGGGACTGAGGTATCGGACGTTGGGACTGAGGTATCGGACGTTGGGACTGAGGTACTGGATGTTGGGACTGAGGTATCGGACGTTGGGACTGAGGTATCGGACGTTGGGACTGAGGTATCGGACGTCGGGACTGAGGTACCGGATGTCGGGACTGAGGTACCGGACGTTTGGACTGAGGTACCGGACATTTGGACTGAGGTACCGGATGTCGGGACTGAGGTACCGGACGTTGGGACTGAGGTACCGGACGTTTGGACTGAGGTATCGGACGTTGGGACTGAGGTATCGGATGTCGGGACTGAGGTACCGGATGTCCGGACTGATGTCCCGGATGTTTGGACTGAGGTATCGGACGTTGGGACTGAGGTATCGGACGTCGGGACTGAGGTATCGGACGTCGGGACTGTGGTATCGGACGTCGGGACTGAGGTATCGGACGTCGGGACTGAGGTATCGGACGTTGGGACTGAGGTATCGGATGTCGGGACTGAGGCACTGGACATTTGGACTGAGGTATCAGATGTTGGGGTTGAGGTACTGGATGTTCGGACTGAGTGGGGGATGCTACCTCATTGAGTTGAGGTACCGGAGGTTGAACGTCTGAGGTGGTTGGACAGACTGCTGGTCGGTTGTTGGGGTTGAGGTATCAGATGTTGAGCTGAGGTACCGGAGGTTGAACGTCTGAGGTTGAGGTATCAGATGTTGAGTTGAGGTACCGGAGGTTGAACGCCTGAGGTGGTTGGACAGACTGCTGGTCGGATGTTGGGGTTGAGGTATCAGATGTTGAGCTGAGGTACCGGAGGTTGAACGTCTGAGGTTGAGGTATCAGATGCTGCGCTGAGGTAATGGAGGTTGAACGTCTGAGGTTGAGGTATCAGACGTTGAGTTGAGGTACCGGAGGTTGAACGTCTGAGATGGTTGGACAGGGTCCTGTTCGGATGTTGTGGTTGAGGTATCAGCTGTTGAGTTGAGGTACCGGAGGTTGAACGTCTGAGGTTGAGGTATCAGATGTTGAGCTGAGGTACCGGAGGTTGAAAGTCTGAGGTTGAGGTATCAGATGTTGAGTTGAGGTAACGGAGGTTGAACGTCCGAGGTGGTTGGACAGACTGCTGGTCGGATGTTGAGGTTGAGGTATCAGATGCTGAGTTGAGGTACCGGAGGTTGAACGTCTGAGGTTGAGGTATCAGATGTTGAGTTGAGGTACCGGAGGTTGAACGTCCGAGGTGGTTGGACAGACTGCTGGTCGGATGTTGAGGTTGAGGTATCAGATGTTGAGCTGAGGTACCGGAGGTTGAACGTCTGAGGTTGAGGTATCAGATGTTGAGTTGAGGTACCGGAGGTTGAACGTCTGAGGTTGAGGTATCAGATGTTGAGTTGAGGTACCGGAGGTTGAACATCTGAGGTGGTTGGACAGACTGCTGGTCGGATGTTGAGGTTGAGGTATCAGATGTTGAGTTGAGGTACCGGAGGTTGAATGTCTGAGGTTGAGGTATCAGATGTTGAGTTGAGGTAACGGAGGTTGAACGTCCGAGGTGGTTGGACAGACTGCTGGTCGGATGTTGAGGTTGAGGTATCAGATGTTGAGCTGAGGTACCGGAGGTTGAACGTCTGAGGTTGAGGTATCAGATGGTGAGTTGAGGTAACGGAGGTTGAACGTCTGAGGTGGTTGGACAGACTGCTGGTCGGATGTTGAGGTTGAGGTATCAGATGTTGAGTTGAGGTACCGGAGGTTGAATGTCTGAGGTTGAGGTATCAGATGTTGAGTTGAGGTACCGGAGGTTGAACGTCTGAGGTTGAGGTATCAGATGTTGAGTTGAGGTACCGGAGGTTGAACATCTGAGGTGATTGGACAGACTGCTGGTCGGATGTTGGGGTTGAGGTATCAGATGTTGAGCTGAGGTACCGGAGGTTGAACGTCTGAGGTTGAGGTATCAGATGTTGAGTTGAGGTACCGGAGGTTGAACGTCTGAGGTGGGTTGGACAGACTGCTGGTCGGATGTTGAGGTTGAGGTATCAGATGCTGAGCTGAGGTACCGGAGGTTGAAAGTCTGAGGTTGAGGTATCAGATGTTGAGTTGAGGTACCGGAGGTTGAACATCTGAGGTGGTTGGACAGACTGCTGGTCGGATGTTGAGGTTGAGGTATCAGATGTTGAGTTGAGGTACCGGAGGTTGAATGTCTGAGGTTGAGGTATCAGATGTTGAGCTGAGGTACCGGAGGTTGAACGTCTGAGGTTGAGGTATCAGATGTTGAGTTGAGGTACCGGAGGTTGAACGTCTGAGGTGGGTTGGACAGACTGCTGGTCGGATGTTGAGGTTGAGGTATCAGATGTTGAGTTGAGGTACCGGAGGTTGAACGTCTGAGGTTGAGGTATCAGATGTTGAGTTGAGGTACCGGAGGTTGAACATCTGAGGTGGTTGGACAGACTGCTGGTCGGATGTTGAGGTTGAGGTATCAGATGTTGAGTTGAGGTACCGGAGGTTGAATGTCTGAGGTTGAGGTATCAGATGTTGAGTTGAGGTAACGGAGGTTGAACGTCCGAGGTGGTTGGACAGACTGCTGGTCGGATGTTGAGGTTGAGGTATCAGATGTTGAGCTGAGGTACCGGAGGTTGAACGTCTGAGGTTGAGGTATCAGATGGTGAGTTGAGGTAACGGAGGTTGAACGTCTGAGGTGGTTGGACAGACTGCTGGTCGGATGTTGAGGTTGAGGTATCAGATGTTGAGTTGAGGTACCGGAGGTTGAATGTCTGAGGTTGAGGTATCAGATGTTGAGTTGAGGTACCGGAGGTTGAACGTCTGAGGTTGAGGTATCAGATGTTGAGTTGAGGTACCGGAGGTTGAACATCTGAGGTGGTTGGACAGACTGCTGGTCGGATGTTGGGGTTGAGGTATCAGATGTTGAGCTGAGATACCGGAGGTTGAACGTCTGAGGTTGAGGTATCAGATGTTGAGTTGAGGTACCGGAGGTTGAACGTCTGAGGTGGGTTGGACAGACTGCTGGTCGGATGTTGAGGTTGAGGTATCAGATGCTGAGCTGAGATACCGGAGGTTGAAAGTCTGAGGTTGAGGTATCAGATGTTGAGTTGAGGTACCGGAGGTTGAACATCTGAGGTGGTTGGACAGACTGCTGGTCGGATGTTGAGGTTGAGGTATCAGATGTTGAGTTGAGGTACCGGAGGTTGAATGTCTGAGGTTGAGGTATCAGATGTTGAGCTGAGGTACCGGAGGTTGAACGTCCGAGGTGGTTGGACAGACTGCTGGTCGGATGTTGGGGTTGAGGTATCAGATGTTGAGCTGAGGTACCGGAGGTTGAACGTCTGAGGTTGAGGTATCAGATGTTGAGTTGAGGTAACGGAGGTTGAACATCTGAGGTGGTTGGACAGACTGCTGGTCGGATGTTGAGGTTGAGGTATCAGATGTTGAGTTGAGGTACCGGAGGTTGAATGTCTGAGGTTGAGGTATCAGATGTTGAGTTGAGGTACCGGAGGTTGAACGTCTGAGGTTGAGGTATCAGATGTTGAGTTGAGGTACCGGAGGTTGAACATCTGAGGTGGTTGGACAGACTGCTGGTCGGATGTTGAGGTTGAGGTATCAGATGTTGAGCTGAGGTACCGGAGGTTGAACGTCTGAGGTTGAGGTATCAGATGTTGAGTTGAGGTACCGGAGGTTGAATGTCTGAGGTTGAGGTATCAGATGTTGAGTTGAGGTAACGGAGGTTGAACGTCCGAGGTGGTTGGACAGACTGCTGGTCGGATGTTGGGGTTGTGGTATCAGATGTTGAGCTGAGGTACCGGAGGTTGAACGTCTGAGGTTGAGGTATCAGATGTTGAGTTGAGGTACCGGAGGTTGAACGTCCGAGGTGGTTGGACAGACTGCTGGTCGGATGTTGAGGTTGAGGTATCAGATGCTGAGCTGAGGTACCGGAGGTTGAACGTCTGAGGTTGAGGTATCAGATGTTGAGTTGAGGTACCGGAGGTTGAACGTCTGAGGTGGGTTGGACAGGGTCCTGGTCGGATGTTGAGGTTGAGGTATCAGATGTTGAGCTGAGGTACCGGAGGTTGAAAGTCTGAGGTTGAGGTATCAGATGTTGAGTTGAGGTAACGGAGGTTGAACGTCTGAGGTGGGTTGGACAGGGTCCTAGTCGGATGTTGGGGTTGAGGTATCAGATGTTGAGTTGAGGTACCGGAGGTTGAACGACTGCTTTGTCGGAACTAATGTTCCTCTTGCTGGACACAGGTCACGGCTGCAGTTCCCAGACACGGAGATCGAGCGGTATGCAGAGTTCATCGCAGGTTCGCTGGGGAAAACCAAGGGCCGGTTGTGTGTGCCTTCCTCCCAGGAGATCAGGCTGCTGACACGACGACAACAGATGAAATGCACCATCTACTACGCTGGCTCCAGTTTCTGCAAACTCGCCATCAACTCACACACCACGGCAGCAGAGGTGAGGGTTCACCACTGGGGTCAGGGCAGTAGGGGTGAGGGTTCACCACTGGGGTCAGGGCAGTAGGGGTGAGGGTTCACCACTGGGGTCAGGGCAGTCGGGGTGAGGTAATTTTAAGCCCTGCACAGTGAACACAGCAAGCAACGTGCGATATCTGGAGCCCCCTCGGAGTGTGAGGGGGAGCGGAGTGTGGAGCCCCCTTGTTGGGGTGGGGGTGATGTGTGGAGACCCTCAATAGGGGGGTTGGTGTGACGTGTGGACCCTTCAATGGGGTGGGGGCGATGTGTGGGACCTCTCGATGGGGGTTGAAATGTGTGGAGCCCCTCTCAATGGAGGGGTTGGGCGATGACTGGAGCCCCTTGTTGGGGGGGGACCAATGTGTGGAGCCCCTTGTTTAGGGGGGACAATGTGTGGAGCCCCTTGTTGGGGGGGAACAATGTGTGGAGCCCCTTGTTGGGGGGGACAATGTGTAGAGCCCCTCGATGGGGGGGACAATGTGTGGAGCCCCTTGTTGGGGGGGGACAATGTGTGGAGCCCCTTGTTGGGGGAACAATGTGTGGAGCCCCTTGTTGGGGGGGACAATGTGTGGAGCCCCTCGATGGGGGGGACAATGTGTGGAGCCCCTTGTTGGGGGGGGACAATGTGTGGAGCCCCTTGTTGGGGGGGAACAATGTGTGGAGCCCCTCGATGGGGGGACAATGTGTGGAGCCCCTTGTTGGGGGGGAACAATATGTGGAGCCCCTTGTTGGGGGGGAACAATGTGTGGAGCCCCTTGTTGGGGGAAACAATGTGTGGAGCCCCTTGTTGGGGGGGGCAATGTGTGGAGCCCCTTGTTGGGGGAACAATGTGTGGAGCCCCTTGTTGGGGGAAACAATGTGTGGAGCCCCTTGTTGGGGGGGGCAATGTGTGGAGCCCCTCGATGGGGGGGACAATGTGTGGAGCCCCTTGTTGGGGGGGACAATGTGTGGAGCCCCTTGTTGGGGGGGGACAATGTGTGGAGCCCCTTGTTGGGGGGGACAATGTGTGGAGCCCCACGATGGGGGGGGGGGAACAATGTGTGGAGCCCCTTGTTGGGGGAACAATGTGTGGAGCCCCTTGTTGGGGGGACAATGTGTGGAGCCCCTTGTTGGGGGAAACAATGTGTGGAGCCCCTTGTTGGGGGGGGGCAATGTGTGGAGCCCCTTGTTGGGGGAACAATGTGTGGAGCCCCTTGTTGGGGGGACAATGTGTAGAGCCCCTTGTTTAGGGGGGGAACAATGTGTGGAGCCCCTTGTTGGGGGGGGACAATGTGTGGAGCCCCTCGATGGGGGGGACAATGTGTGGAACCCCTTGTTGGGGGAAACAATGTGTGGAGCCCCTTGTTGGGGGGGGACAATGTGTGGAGCCCCTTGTTGGGTGGGGACAATGTGTGGAGCCCCTTGTTGGGGGGAACAATGTGTGGAGCCCCTCGATGGGGGGGAACAATGTGTGGAGCCCCTTGTTGGGGGGGACGATGTGTGGAGCCCCTTGTTGGGGGGGACAATGTGTGGAGCCCCTTGTTGGGGGAAACAATGTGTGGAGCCCCTTGTTGGGGGGGACAATGTGTGGAGCCCCTTGTTGGGTGGGGACAATGTGTGGAGCCCCTTGTTGGGGGAAACAATGTGTGGAGCCCCTTGTTGGGGGGACAATGTGTGGAGCCCCTTGTTTAGGGGGGGAACAATGTGTGGAGCCCCTTGTTGGGGGGGACAATGTGTGGAGCCCCTAGATGGGGGACAATGTGTGGAGCCCCTCGATGGGGGGGACAATGTGTGGAGCCCCTCGATGGGGGGACAATGTGTGGAGCCCCTTGTTGGGCGGGACAATGTGAGGAGACCTTTTGATTGGGGGGGACAATGTGTGGAGCCCCTTGTTGGGGAGAACAATGTGTGGAGCCCCTAGATGGGGAACAATGTGTGGAGCCCCTCGATGGGGGGGGACAATGTGTGGAGCCCCTTGTTGGGGAGAACAATGTGTGGAGCCCCTCGATGGGGGGGAACAATGTGTGGAGCCCCTCGATGGGGGGGACAATGTGTGGAGCCCCTTGTTGGGGAGAACAATGTGTGGAGCCCCTCGATGGGGGGAACAATGTGTGGAGCCCGTTGTTGGGGAAACAATGTGTGGAGCCCCTCGATGGGGGGGGACAATGTGTGGAGCCCCTTGTTGGGGAGAACAATGTGTGGAGCCCCTCGATGGGGGGAACAATGTGTGGAGCCCCTCGATGGGGGGGGACAATGTGTGGAGCCCCTTGTTGGGGAGAACAATGTGTGGAGCCCCTTGTTGGGGGGGACAATGTGTGGAGCCCCTCGATGGGGGGGAACAATGTGTGGAGCCCCTCGATGGGGGGGACAATGTGTGGAGCCCCTTGTTGGGGAGAACAATGTGTGGAGCCCCTTGTTGGGGGGGACAATGTGTGGAGCCCTTTTGATTGGGGGGGACAATGTGTGGAGCCCCTTGTTGGGGAGAACAACGTGTGGAGCCCCTCGATGGAAAGGGGGAGTGATCCTACAGATGAGGGTCTATAAGTAATTCAGAACACAATGTAGAGTTCTGCTTTCACTTTGACACGAAAGAGTCCTCTTCTGTTGATCAGTGTCAAACAAAAACCCCAAATTAAATCCACTGTGATTCAATGTTGTGAAACAATAAAACATGAAAACTCCCAGGGGAGGTGAATACTTTTCATAGGCACTGTAGGTACCAGGAGGGGGATCAGTGGGGAGGGATGAATGGGCAGGGGAGCCACGTAGAGAGTGAACCCTGCAGAAAGAACAGTGAGGTGCAGCAGGGAAGATCTGCCTACCAATAGGTTCTTAATTTAGATGGAGGAACCTACAGAGAATGGGGTGATCGGTGGGGACGAGGGGAGCACCATCCCTGTTACCTCAACAGAAGGATGGGGTGAGGGCAGATCTGCAGGAGGCACGGGAGAGGGTAACAAGGACTTGTTGTGGGCGGGAAACTCTGCTGTCTGACAAGTGAGGACATCTCAGACGTTCCAGAGCGGAAAGACTCACCCTCGGTACGGAAGTGGTGGAGGCGGAGAAACTGAGAGAAGGGAATGGCATTTTTACAAGTTTGGGAAGAGGTGTCGCCAAAGGTAGCTGTGAGAGTTGGTAGGTTTGAAATGATGGTCTGTCTTCAGAGGTGGAGATAGAGAGATCGGGAAAGGGGAGGGACATGCGGCGTCGGAATTGGACTGAGCGAATTTAAGGGCAGGGTGGAAGTTGATGAAATTGTCAAGCTCAGCATGGGTCAGAGATAGTGGAGGGAGAGTTGGGGAGCATTATAGGGGAGTCTTGGAAGATGGACGGGTTAATTTTAATGCAATTGGAGGAAAGTACAGGGGGATGTCAGAAGTAGCAGTGAGGAACACCCTGCCAGGGGTGGTGGTAGGGACAGATGCATTTGGGACATTTAAGGGACTCAAATAGGCACATGGATGATAGGAAAATGGAGGGCTGTGTGTGTGGGGGAAGGGTTAGATTAATCTCGGAGCAGGTTAACAGATCACTGTTGGTGAAACTACTGGCCTGGACTCACACTGGACATTCAACAAGTTTCTGCCACAGCTAGAGTCCCTCAGATCTGCTCTGCTCTTTAACCAGATAGTGGCAGATCTGACTGGACACTCAATTTAGCGACTCCCCTTTACCCCCGCTAACCACTCAGCTTTAATCATCTGGAACCTCTCAACCCTGGCTGTAAAAATATTCAAAAGCTCTGCTTTGACCCTGATCCTGATCCTTTGAGGGAATTCTACACTCTGACAGAAAACTAAGGCCTCTTCCCTATTGAATGATTGATTTTGAAAGTTATTAATTCCCCCTCAAGATGAATTACCCTTTCTACATCCATTCCCTCAAAAGGGGTTACATCCGTGGACAAAAATGAAAGTTCTGTCAGCACTGGATATCTAAAATAAACAGAAAATGCTGAAATGCTCAGTCGGTGAAGCAGCATCTGCAGGGAGAGAAACGGGCCCAGCCTTCATCGGAAGTAGTAAAGCCAATCTTCTCAGTGTTGATCTTTCTTCTTTCCCTTGGGGTACAAGCCTTTGATAACCTCCTGTCTCCGTTGTCCAAAGTCAATGGTATGGTTGGAGTTCAAAAATGTTTCTGTGATAAGTCTATAAAATATGGGAGTAGAATTAGGTGACTTGGACCATCAGGTCTGCTCAGCCATTTCATCATGGCCAATCCATTTTCCCTCTCAGCCCCAATCTCCTGCACTCCTTCCCGATATCCCTTTATGCCCTGACCAATCAAAAATCTATCAGCCTCTGCCTTAAATATCCCCAATGACTTGGCCTCTACAGCCATCAGTGGCAACAAATTCCACAGATTCATCACTCTTCAGCTGAAGAAATTCCTCTTCATCTCTATTCTAAGAGGATGCCCTTCTAAATTTTAAGGCTCTGCCCCCCGTTTTAGACTCCCCCACTATAAGAAACATCCTCCCCACATCCACTCTATCTGTGTCTTCTGGCCCTAGACTCCCCCACCACAGGAAACATCCTCTCTAGATCCACTCTATCTGTGTCCTCTGGTTCTAGTTTCCACACTATAGGAAACATCCTCTCCACATCCACTCTATCTGTGCCCTCTGGTCCTAGACTCCCCCACTATAGGAAACATCCTCTCCACATCCACTCTATCTGTGTCCTCTGGTCCTAGACTCCCCCACTCTAGGAAACATCCTCTCCACAACCACTCTATCAGTGTCCTCTGGTCCTAGACTCCCCCACCATAGGAAACACCCTCTCCCCATCCACTCTATCTGCGTCCTCTGGTCCTAGACTCCCCCACTATAGGAAACATCTTCTCCACATCCACTCTATCTGTGTCCTCTGGTCCGAGACTCCCCCACTATAGGAAACATCCTCTGCACATCCACTCTATCTGTGTCCTCTGGTCCTAGACTCCCCCACTCCAGGAAACATCCTCTCCACATCCACTCTATCAGTGTCCTCTGGTCCTAGACTCCCCCACTATAGGAAACATCCTCTCCTCATCCACTCTATCTGTGTCCTCTGGTCCTAGACTCCCCCACCATAGGAAACACCCTCTCCTCATCCACTCTATCTGTGTCCTCTGGTCGTAGACTCCCCCCACTATAGGAAACATCCTCTCCACATCTACTCTATCTGTGTCCTCTGGTCCTAGACTCCCCCACCATAGGAAACACCCTCTCCACATCCACTCTATCTGCGTCCTCTGGTCCTAGACTGCCCCACTATAGGAAACATCCTCTCCACATCCACTCTATCTGTGGTCCTAGACTCCCCCACTATAGGAAACATCCTCTCCACACCCACTCTATCTGTGTCCTCTGGTCCTAGACTCCCCCACTATAGGAAACATCCTCTCCACACCCACTCTATCTGTGTCCTCTGGTCCTAGACTCCCCCACTATAGGAAACATCCTCTCCACACCCACTCTATCTGTGGTCCTAGACTCCCCCACTATAGGAAACATCCTCTCCACACCCACTCTATCTGTGTCCTCTGGTCCTAGACTCCCCCACTATAGGAAACATCCTCTCCACATCCACTCTATCTGTGTCCTCTGGTCCTAGACTCCCCCACTATAGGAAACATCCTCTCCACATCCACTCTTTCTGCGCCCTCTGGTCCGAGACTCCCCCACTATAGGAAACATCCTCTCCACATCCACTCTATCTGTGTCCTCTGGTCCTAGACTCCCCCACTATAGGAAACATCCTCTCCACATCCACTCTTTCTGCGCCCTCTGGTCCTAGACTCCCCCACTATAGGAAACATCCTCTCCACATCCACTCTTTCTGCGCCCTCTGTTCCTAGACTCCCCCACTATAGGAAACATCCTCTCCACATCCACTCTATCTGTGTCCTCTGGTCCTAGACTCCCCCACTATAGGAAACATCCTCTCCACATCCACTCTTTCTGCGCCCTCTGGTCCGAGACTCCCCCACTACAGGAAACATCCTCTCCGCGTCCACTCTATCTGTGTCCTCTGGTCCGAGACTCCCCCACTATAGGAAACATCCTCTCCACGTCCACTCTATCTGTGTCCTCTGGTCCTAGACTCCCCCACTCCAGGAAACATCCTCTCCTCATCCACTCTATTGTGCCTGTTTCATGCTTGCCTGTTCTAGAACTTCCTTGGTGTCTCAGTTAAAGCAGTCTTCATGTACAGAGATCAGCGACCGTGGACCATGTCTGCGTACGGCCTGTTGCCGTTCTCATAAACAAGTTGAGAGTTTACATCCTGTAGTTCTTGCTGCAGTCTCCATGGGTGTTTCTGCACAAAACGTTGCTTTTGGTGCTTGTCTGTGCTGGTACCTTGGTCTTTTTTTGAAACAAAAATACATTTATTGGAAATTACAATACTACAACAAGCACAGAGACAATATTAGTGACTAACGCATCTACCAAGACAAACCGTTCCCGTCTCTGTCAGGGACGGCATTCATCTTCTGCGATGCCCAATGTTCCATGGTCAATGGTCAGGCTGGGTGGAGAGGTCTAGGCCCAGAGCGTATCGCTGTGCTGAGGGACGATCTGGTGTTTGGACAATTTAAACACCGGTCCAGGTAGACGGGGAAGGAAGGGAGGGTGTCGGGCCGATATCGCTCCCACCCACCCCCCCCCCCCCCGCGATGATCACCCCTCTCTCCGCGGCGCTGAGTCTGCGAGACAGCTCCGGCTGCTACACGCTTTATTTCTGTCAGCTCCCCGGCCATTTGCTCTGCTAATATGATGGACTAAGGACAAGGCTTTGGGCCTACTCCGGGCTGGTCCGGGAATTCGGGTCTGAAGGCACAATTTGGCTCGGAATGCTGTTGCCCGCTTCTACCGTCTGCATGATTTGTTCTGTGTTTTGCTCCTTCTCTGCGCATTGGGGGTTGGTCTTTCTTTTTTTTTGAAATGGTTCCTTGCCTTTTTTAAGCAGACAGATCTCAAGGTTGCGATCCCCATGGTTACGGGCACAGGAGTACCCCCGGAACAAATGCCAGGCAGTCCGTCTGGGCCTTGGCCTCTGTTGCCAGCCTCCAGGACCCGCCAAGGGAGCTGGCGCAGACAGCCTCCTGTGCCTCTAACAAACTGGAACTGCCGGATTTGTCTTTGGGTTGGACGCAGCCTAATAAATCTGCGCTCCTTAATGAACCTGACACTGTGCAGTTTGTTGGTGAACTGAACAGATCTGATTTTGTTCGTATCAAATGTCAAAGGTAAAGCCAAAGGCAGTTCTCCTTTCATGGATCAGATCACCTCAATCCGCTCGATACAATGAACTGAAAACTCGCCTTTCCTGCTCCACAGGTTGTGAGGAGTTTACTGGCGAGGCTCGACCTGCAGAACAGCCGTAATCATTATGCTCTCTTCGAACAGACCAGGAGGGACGAGTCGCTCGTGGGGGACGACACGATCGTGGCCGACGTCCTGACCAGGTTTGAAAAGTAAATATCCACCAGCGTGTAACGTGCACGGTCCTTGTGACTATTTCGGAAGTTTGGTGTTGTGCGTTCTAGATGGTGTGAAGCACAGGCAGATCCACGCGTGGATCGGCAATGATCTCCATCGGCAGGGGTGCACCACCAGGCTCTGTGCTTAGCCCCCCTCCCTCCGCCAACTCTGCTGACAGCCGTGTCAAGTCAGCATACTGGAGGGAGACTGGAAATCCAGCTCAGTGGTGCCACAACAGCAGCCTCTCACTCAACGTCAGCAAGACCGAGGAGCTGATTATTGACTTCAGGAGGTCCGAGAGCCGCTCCTCATCGGGGGATCAGAGGTGGAGAGGGTCAGCAACTCTAAATTCCTCTGTGTTATCATTTCAGAGGACCTGCCCTGCCCAGCACGCAAGCTCAGTTACGAAGAAAGCACACTAGCGCCTCTACTTCCCCGGGAGTCTGCAAAGATTCGAAACAGGCAGTTTAAGTGGTTCCGCATGATGGGCTGAATGGCCTGTTTTTGTGCTGTACTTTTCTATGACTCTAAAACTTTGACAAACTTCTGGAGTTGTGTGGTGGGCAGTGGCTGGTGTGGAAACACCAATGCCCTTGAACGGAAAATCCTACAATAAGTGGTGGATACGGGCCAGTCAATCGGGGGGAAGCTCTCACCACCACTGTGCACGTCTACACGGAGTGTTGTCTCAGGAAAGCAGCGTCCATCATCAGGGACCCCCACCACCCAGGGCACGCTCTCTTCTCACTGCTGCTATTGGGAAGGAGGTACAGGAGCCTCAAGCCCACACCATCAGGCTCAGGGACTGTTATTACCCCTCAACCATCAGGAAGAACGTACAGGAACCTCAGGGCCCACACCACCAGGTTCAGGAACAGTTATTACCCCCTCCACCATCAGGAAGGAGGTACAGGGGCCTCAGGACCCACACTACCAGGTTCAGGAACAGTTGTTACCCCTCAACCATCAGGAAGGAGGTACAGAAGCCTCAGGATCCACACCACCAGGTTCAGGAATAGTTATTACCCCTCCACCATCAGGAAGGAGGTACAGGAGCCTCAGGTCCCACACCACCAGGTTCAGGGACAGTTATTATCCCTCAACCATCAGGCTCTTGAACCAGAGAGGGTAACTTCACTCGCCCTATCACTGAACAGTTTCAAGGGCTCTTCATCTCATGTTTATGATATTTATTGCTTATTAATTCATTATTATTATTTTCTTTTTTGTATTTGAAGGGTTTGTCGTCTTTTACACCCTATTGGGTGTGGTCTTTCGTTGACTCTCTCGCGTTGTATTTACTGCGTATGCCCGCAAGAAATGAATCTCAGGGTTGTGTAGATGGTGACATGTACGTATGTAGTTTGATAACAAACTTAGTTTGAAAGTTGACAGGGAGGAGGCTGGCAGCAGAGGATGTTATCAACGGGAGGGCAGAGAGTGGGGAAGCAGAGTGTGTTAAGCAGGGATAGACTTAACGCTCTGAAATTAACCTGGAAAGTCAGTGTGAGGACTTGGACCGTGATAGTTGGACAGGGAGGGGAGGTGGATGACAGATGTTGCTACAGACCTTTCCAGTTGCTAGAGAGGATTAGAGCAGCTATGAAGCAGATCACACAAGGATTTAACAGCAAAAGGCAGGAATAAAAAGATAAAGAGTGCAGTTTAATTTATATTGAAGAAAAGATTAGTTTACTCTATCAAAAGATAAAGAGATTGGCTTTATATGTCACAAGTAGAGCGAGGCAGACAGTGAAATGAGTTGTCTGCATCAATGAACAGCCTGAGGACTGGTGCCTACAATTGTCACCACTCGTCCAGTGCCAACATGCCCTGTCCACAGCTTACTAATCCTGACCCATGTGCAGGCCTCTGGGCTGCAGAGGAAACCGGAGCTCCCGGAGGTCACGGGGAGACGGTACCAACTCCTTACAGACAACAGCAGGTCGCTGGCACTGTGAAGCGCCATGGTAACCGCTTTGATTTGCGATGCTGCACTCATTGGCGTGCGAACGGGCAGTCGCTAGAGATCCACAGCAAGGTCTCTCAACGAAAGGGGATTTTAACTTTCCCCAGTAATGACTTGGAATTGCCTTGGTGCAGAGCTTGAGGACTGCATAGAGATGCAGAGTAACAGTGCTAGACAATAAACAGGCCATTCAGCCCATCTTCATGACAACCAAGGTACCTGCCTGAGCTGGTCCCATTTGCCTAAATTTTAGACCATAAGATACAGGGGCAGCATTGGGCCCATCATGTCTGCTCCACCATTTCATCATGGCCGATCAAATTCTCCCTCTCAGCCCCAATCTCCTGCCTTTTCCCTGTATCCCTTCATGCCCTGACCAATCAAGAATCTATCAACCTCTGCCTTAGTCGGGATTTTCCCCAAGGCCCAATGACGTGGCCTCCACAGCTGTCTGTGGCAAAGAATTCCACAGATTCACTACACTCTGGCTAAAGAAATTCCACCTCATCCCCGTTCTAAAAGGACACCCCTCTATTCTGAGTCTGTGTCCTCTGGTCCTAGACTCTCCCACCACAGGAAACATCCTCTCCTCATCCACTCTATCTGTGTCCTCTGGTCCTGGACTCCCCCACTATAGGAAACATCCTCTCCACATCCACTCTATCAGTGTCCTCTGGTCCTAGACTCCACCACTATAGGAAACATCCTCTCCACATCCACTCTATCTGTGTCCTCTGGTCCTGGACTCCCCCTCTGTAGGAAACATCCTCTCCACATCCACTCTATCTGTGTCCTCTGGTCCTAGACTCCCCCACTATAGGAAACATCCTCTCCACATCCACTCTATCTGTGTCCTCTGGTCCTGGACTCCCCCTCTGTAGGAAACATCCTCTCCACATCCACTCTATCTGTGTCCTCTGGTCCTGGACTCCCCCTCTGTAGGAAACATCCTCTCCACATCCACTCTATCTGTGTCCTCTGGTTCTAGACTCTCCCACTATAGGAAACATCCTCTCCACATCCACTCTATCTGTGTCCTCTGGTCCTAGACTCTCCCACTATAGGAAACATCCTCTCCACATCCACTCTATCTGTGTCCTCCGGTCCTAGACTCTCCCACTATAGGAAACATCTTCTCCACATCCACTCTATCTGTGTCCTCTGGTCCTAGACTCCCCCACTATAGGAAATATCCTCTCCACATCCACTCTATCTGTGTCCTCTGGTCCTAGACTCTCCCACTATAGGAAACATCCTCTCCACATCCACTCTATCTGCGTCCTCTGGTCCTAGACTCCCCCACTATAGGAAACATCCTCTCCACATCCACTCTACCTGTGTCCTGTGGTCCTAGACTCCCCCACTGTAGGAAACATCCTCTCCACATCCACTGTATCTGTGTCCTCTGGTCCTAGACTCCCCCACTATAGGAAACATCCTCTCCACATCCACTCTATCTGTGTCCTCTGGTCCTAGACTCCCCCACTATAGGAAACATCCTCTCCACATCCTCTCTATCTGTGTCCTCTGGTCCTAGACTCACCCACTATAGGAAACATCCTCTCCACATCCACTCTATCTGTGTCCTCTGGTCCTAGACTCCCCCACTATAGGAAACATCCTCTCCACATCCACTCTATCTGTGTCCTCTGGTCCTAGACTCACCCACTATAGGAAACATCCTCTCCACATCCACTCAAACAAGGTTGTGCTCTATTCGAAAGATTTCAATGAGGTCAATCCTCATTCTACCGAACTCTAGTAAATATGGCCCAGAGCCAAAAAAACCTCATAATTTTGTACACCTCCATCAAATCTTGCCTCAATCTTCTACATTCCAAGGAATAAAGTCCAATCCTGTTCAACCTTTCTCCCAAATGACCAGCCTGACATTCATTTTCTTGCCGGCATTCACAGTAACCGCAAAGAAAGACGATAAAAAGAGTGCGTAAAATAAAACTGAGCAGAGAAACAAAGAATCGAAGAGCACAAGCAGCAAATTGTGCAAACAAGGACAAAAAAAAACTAAGTAACAAAGTAACATCAATAATATGAGTTGTGGAGCCTCTGAAAGTGAGTGTTTAGGGTGTGGAATCGGTTCAGTGTTGAGGTGAGTGAAGTTATCCATGCTGGTTCAGGAGTCTAATGTTTGAGGGGTAATAACTGTTCCTGAACCTGGTAGTGTGAGTCCTGAGGCTCCTGTACCTCCTTCCTGATGGTTGAGGGGTGATAACTGTTCCTGAACCTGGTGGTGTGAGTCCTGAGGCTCCTGTACCTCCTTCCTGATGGTTGAGGGGTGATAATTGTTCCTGAACCTGGTAGTGTGACTCCTGAGGCTCCTGTACCTCTTTCCTGACCATGAAAGAGGAGTCATTGTGTGATTGCCCAGGATGCGAAATGCAAATGAGAGGATGCAAATCCCACCCTATCCAACATTGTGACTGACTGCCAAGTCTGTATTTGAATGTGACCAGGTCGATGTGCTGATAGCACGGCCAGCCGCATCCGTGCATCTGGTAGTAATCTCTGTTCCTTTTGCAGATTCTCTGCGAGCGTGGCTGAGGCCGAGTCTGAATGCAGACTCTGTTTCAAACTGTTGTGCTTCCTGGAGCCAGACCGCGGCCCGGCCAACAACGTGGAGCTCCGCATTTTCTTCGAGCAGGTAAATCAGAACCGGGTTCAATATCACCGGCATACGGCCTGGAATCTGTAGTCTTTACCGCAGTAGTACAACGCAATAATGGGGGAAATCCTGTGAATTACTGTAAATTATAGATACATTAAACAGTAGTGCAAAAATAAAAAAGTAGTGAGGTAGTGTTCATGAGTCCATTCAGAAATCAGATGGCAGAGGGGAAGAAGCTGTTCCTGAATCGTTGAGTGTGTGTCTTCAGGCTCCTGTACCTCCTCCCTGATGGCAGAGGGGAAGAAGCTGTTCCTGAATCGTTGAGTGTGCGTCATCAGGCTCCTGTACCCCCTCCCTGATGGCAGAGGGGAAGAAGCTGTTCCTGAATCGTTGAGTGTGTGTCTTCAGGCTCCTGTACCTCCTCACTGATGGCAGAGGGGAAGAAGCTGTTCCTGAATCGTTGAGTGTGTGTCTTCAGGCTCCTGTACCTCCTCACTGATGGCAGAGGGGAAGAAGCTGTTCCTGAATCGCTGAGTGTGTGTCTTCAGGCTCCTGTACCTCCTCCCTGATGGCAGAGGGGAAGAGGCTGTTCCTGAATCGTTGAGTGTGTGTCTTCAGGCTCCTGTACCTCCTCCCTGATGGCAGAGGGGAAGAAGCGGTTCCTGAATCGTTGAGTGTGTGTCTTCAGGCTCCTGTACCTCCTCCCTGATGGCGGAGGGGAAGAAGCGGTTCCTGAATCGTTGAGTGTGTGTCTTCAGGCTCCTGTACCTCCTCCCTGATGGCAGAGGGGAAGAAGCTGTTCCTGAATCGTTGAGTGTGTGTCTTCAGGCTCCTGTACCCCCTCCCTAATGGCAGCAATGAGAAGAGGGCATGAGCTGGGTGGTGTGGGTCCTTCATGAAGGTAATGCTCCTTAAAGATGTCCTGGATATTACAGAGGCTGGTGCCCATGATGGAGCTGACTGAGCTTACAACCGTCTGCAGCTAACTTCAATCCTGTGATGTAGCCCCTCACCCCTTCCCCATACTGCACGGTGATGCTGCAGTTAGATTGCTCTCCACGGTAGATCTGTAGAAATTTAAGGTTTTTTTTAAACAAACACACCAAATCTCACGGCCCGCTGTCTCCACATTCATCCCTTACAAAGAAACATCCGCTTGTTCAGCAGGGTGGCAGCTTCTGTCTACCTCAAGCACTCCAGTAGCCAGTCCGTCTGACACAGCCAAAACGCCGGTAAAGAAGAGAGGCCTCGCCTGGCCAGACGGGAGCACACTGAAACATTCAAATGTGGGCTCCTGGGACAAACACAATGTCGGCCACATTAAACGCCGGCTGCTTTGGGAGAGAGCCGAGCAGTTCCCGTTATTAGGTCACGGATTCGAGAGAGGTCCTTCAACCCGGCTGGTCTCTGCCAACCAAGTGGTCCCGTCTGCCTACTTTTGACCCACATCCCACTGAACCTTTTCCCACCCATGCACCCTCAGAGGGCATCCTAACAGGCTGCATCACTGCACAGTACGGAGACCGCACTGCGACGGACACGGCGGCTCTGCAGCGGGTGGTGTTCACGGGTTCAATGCCCACTCAGAAACTGGATGGCAGAGGGGTAGAAGCTGTTCCTGAATCGTCGAGCGTGTTCCTTCAGACTTCTGTACCTCCTTCCGCATGGCAGCAATGAGAAGAGGGCATGTCCTGGGTGGCGGGGGACCTTAATGACGGACGCCGCCTTTTTGAGGCAACGCTCCTTGAAGATGTCCTGGATGCCGGGGAGGCCAGTACCCATGATGGAACTGACTGAGTTTACAAGTTTAAATTCCTCGCGGAATACCGAGAGCCAAGAACTCTCTGCACCTTATTTAGATCCGTTCAGCACCCCCTCGCCATACCAGACGGTGATGCGGCCAGTTAGAGTGCTTTCCACAGTACATCTGTAGAAATTTGCGAGTGTCTTTGCCATCATACCAAACCTCCTCAAATATAGCCGCTGTGGTGCCTCCAATCGGTAGGTTGGGCCCAGGTTAGACCCTCAGAGGTTCTGACACCCTCGCCGAGGGCCGGTATGAGGTAGTGAGTTACCTTCATCCTGCGCAGTGTTAGTGACTGGCTTTGTTTCTGGTGCAGGCCCATGAGATGGTGGTGAAAGGGTGCCTCCCCGCGCCCGAGGAAACGTTGCACACCCTGGCCGCCCTGAGGTTACAGTTCACCTTCCGGGACTTCAGCCCCCACGCGCCCCTGCCCAGACTCCAGGAGCTGTTCCCCGTCAGCGCCCTCCGCTGCAGGCTCACGCAGGCGGGCAAGCAGCCGCCGCCCGCCGGGCTCAGGAAGGGACGGGGGCACCTGCTGCCAGAGACGCTGGCGAGGAGCCTGTGGGGGGCCACCGGTCACAAGCAGAGACTGGAGGAGGAACAGGCACTGCGGGTTCAGCTGAAAGAGGAGAGCGCCGCCACGATGTCCTCCATTGTGGAACAGTGGAAACGGCTTCAGGGCACGGGCCAGGTGGACGCCATGACGGCCTACCTCAGCATCCTGAAGCAGTGGGGGGTGTACGGAGCCAGCCTGTTTGAAGTGCAGCTGTTCGCGGTAAGTCCACTGCCCGCCCGTCTGAAGCTCTGCTTCCCCACTGATGCCGAGTTTCAGGAGCAGTCACCCCCCACCCCGGCCCCCCACCTAAGAGTCTGGCACCGTCTACCAGGAACTCTGCGCGGGCATCACATTCCCTCTGGAGAAAGGGCAACAGTGGGCCTAATGCGGTGAGGGTTGAGCAGGATCTCGAAGACAGTAAACTCCAGATTACTCCTGGTGCCAAGTGCTGGTTTGGGCAGGGATTGAGGGAAGGTAGCACGTTCCAGTACAAATGCCCGTGTGGCCGTTCCCCGCAATGATAAGTATTCCGCTTTGGATATTGTTGTGGGGCGGTGGGGGGGGTGGGGGATCTGCGACCGCCGGATCTCCAGCGGCGAGTCTGGCGTTGTTGCTCAGGAGGGAAAGGGAGGAGAAGAGGACTTCAGTGTGGCAGAGGGTTCCACAAGACGCGAGGGTCTGTGGACGCGATAGAAACAGCCAGATGGCACGTTGCCTCCCAAGTTCCGGGGTCAGGGACGTCTCGGTTCGGATCCACGGCACTCGCGAGGGGGAGGGGGAGCAGCCGGGAGTCTTGGTACATATTGGCAGTAATGTGACATAGGAGGAAAAGGGAGGAGGTCCTGAAGAGAGAATTTAGGGAGTTGGGCAAAAGGCTGAAAAACAGGACCTCCAGATCAGTAATCTCTGGAGGGTAGGAATGGGATGATTTGGTAGATGAGGAACTGGGGTTCAGATTTGTGGATCATTGTGTCTCTTCAGGGGAAGGTGCGACTTGTACAAAAGGGACAGGTTACACCTGAACCCAAGGGGGAACAATATCCTTGAGGGCAGGCTTGCTCGATCAGTTGGGGAGGGATTGAATTAATTTGGTAGGGTAGGGGCATGGGAACGGGAGTGGTGGGGCTGCCGGTTGGCTGTGGACAGGTGCCGTGTGCAGTGAGACTCACAGGAAGGACGGGCAGATGATGGGGCAAAATTGCAGCCGGTGGAATGAGTTGCAGTGTAAGTATCGAAACAGACGATGAATACATGACTGAAGGTGTTATATTTGAATGCACACAGCGTACGGAATAAGGTCGATGATCTTGCAGCACTGCTAAAGATTGTCGGGTGTGACGTTGTGGGCATCACTGAGTGAAGATCATAGCTGGGAAGTTAATGTCCAAGGATACGCATTCTATCAAAAGGACAGGCAGGTACACAGAGGGGTGGACAGTGCTCTGTTGGTAAATATGAAATCAAAAGTTTAGAAAGAGGTGACAGAGTCGGAAGGTGTTGAACCTTTGTGGGTGGAGCTGATGAACTAAAAGGGTAAAGACCCTGTTGGGAATTGTATGCAGGCGGTAGCCAGGATGTGGGTTACAAGATAGAAAGGGCAATTTTCCGAAAGTCATGAGGGATTTCAATATCCAGATAGATTGGGAAAATCAGGTTAGTGCTGAATCCCTACAGAGGGAATTTGTAGAATGCTTATAAGATGTCTTTTTAGAGCAACTCCTGGTTGAGCCCCACCGGTGGGGCGGGGGGAGGGGGTGTGGTGGTTGGTCAGATATTTTGGATTGGGTGCCGTGTACTGAACCAGATTTGATTAGGGAGTTTAAGGTAAAGGAACTCTTTGGAGACAGTGATTGGATTCACCCTGTAGTTGGAGAGGGAGAAGCTGAAGTCAGATGTATCAGTACTACAGTGGAGTAAAGGGAATTACAGACACATGATAGAGGAACTGGCCAAAGTTGATTGGAAGGGGACACTAGCAGGGATGATGGCAGAGCAGCAGTATCCGGAGTTTCTGGGAGCAATTCGGAAGGTGTAGGATAGATATATCCCAAAGAGGAAGAAGTATTCTGAAGGAAGAATAAGGCGACAGTGCCTAACAAGCATAAAAACACAAGAGATGGCATATAACACAGCTGGCATCTGATATAGCAAAAGTTAGGAAAGTTAGAGGATTCAAAAGCTTTTTAAAAAAACACAAAGCACCTAAAAAAGCCATAAGGAGAGAAAAGATGAAATATGAAGCTAAATTTGCCAATAATATAAAAGAGGTTACCATAGAACCATAGAACATTACAAAACAGAAATGGGCCTTTTGGCCTTTCTTGGCTGTGCCGAACCATTTTTCTGCCTAGTCCCACTGACCTGCACCTGGGCCATATCCCTCCAAACCCCTCTCATCCATATACCTGTCCAAGTTTTTCTTAAATGTCAAAAGTGAGCCCGCATTTATCACTTCATCTGGCAGCTCATTCCACACTCCCACCACTCTCTGTGTGAAGAAGCCCCCCCCCATGTTCCCTTCAGACTTTTCCCCCTTCACCCTTAACCCATGACCTCTGGTTTTTTTCTCCCCTGGCCTCAGTGGAAAAAGCCTGTTTGCATTCACTCTATCTATACCCCTCATAATTTTATACACCTCTGTCTAATCTCCCCTCATTCTCCTACGCTCCAGGGAATAAAGTCCTAACCTATTCAACCTTTCTCTGTAACTCAGTTTCTCAAGTCCCGGCAACATCCTTGTAAACTTTCTCTGCACTCTTTCAACCTTATTAATATCCTTCCTGTAATTAGGTGACCAAAACTGCACACAATACTCCAAATTCGGCCTCACCAATGTCTTATACAACCTCACAATTACAGTCCAACTCTTAAACTCAATACTTTCATTTATAAAGGCCAATGTACCAAAAGCTCTCTTTACAACCCTATCTACTTGTGACGCCACTTTTAGGGAATTTTGTACTCCCAGATCCTTCTGTTCTACTGCACTAAAAGTTTTTTTCAGATAGATAAAAGAGCAAAAGGGGCAAGAGTGGATATCGAACAGCTGGAGAGGTAGTAGTGGAGGACAAGGAAATGGTGAAGGAACCTTAATAAGTACTTGCGTCATTCTTCACCATTGAAGATACAAGCAGTTTGCCAGAAATTCAATGCCAGAGCTTCAGGGGGCAGAAGTGAGTGTCATTGCTATTACCAAGGAGAAGGTGCTTGAGAAGTTGAAAGGTTTGAAGGTAGATAAGTCACCTGGACCAGATGGTGTAAACCCCAGGGTTCTGAAAGAGGTGGCTGAAGAGAGTGTAGAGGCACTAGTAATGATTTTTTAAGAATCACTGGATTCTGGAATGGTCCTGGATGACTGGAAAATTGCAGATGTCACTCCAGTCTTCAAGAAGGGAGGGAGGTAGAAGAAAGGAAATTATAGGCCAGTGAGTCAGAGGTTGGAAAGATGTTGGAGTCCACGATTAAGAACGGGGTTTCAGGGTACTTGGAGGCACATGATAAAAGTGGCCAAAGTCAGCAAGGGGAAATCTTGTCTGATAAATCTGTCAGAATTCTTTGAAGAACTAACAGGCAGGATAGACAAAGGAGAATCACGAGATTTATCTCCCATGAGAATATCAGTCCCATCCTGCTCCCAATGGGACTGGTTCCCCAATGACGATATCAGTCCCATCCTCCTCCCAATGGGACTGCCTCCCCGGTGAGGATATCAGTCCCATCCTGCTCCCAATGGGACTGGTTCCCCCATGACGATATCAGTCCTGTCCTGCTCCCAATGGGACTGGCTCCCCGGTGAGGATATCATTCCCATCCTGCTCCCAATGTGATAGTTATTTCCATTTACCAGCACCATACAGAACCTGATTTTAAGACTGGCGAATTACTGTTACAGACAACTTCGGGGAGCATGGCTGAGACACGGTGTTTGGCCATCGATGCAAAGGCTGTTTCTCTCTACAAGCCGGGAGATATCGAATCCGTGGAGAGCTTTGATTACCACCAGATTTCATCGTTTGAGACAACTGATAAGAAAACACTTAAAGTTACTCTGAACAAAAGGACTTTGTTGCTCGAATCCTGCAAGGTATTGTCAACAATATCTGACAGATCACCCATCTCTGATTTAATAGATACAGGTGCAGAAAGTCACCTCCTCAGCTGCCATAGCCCCTCTTGCCCACAACCTCTGACTCCCCTGAAACCCATCGTTCTAATGTCATACCTCACAACCCTCGGCTCTGTCAATCAGACAGTTCCACAGAATCACCTCAGAAGACATAATTCCTCATATACAAGACCATAAAACAAACGGTTATTTGGCCCATCGAATCTGCTCCACCATTTCATCATGGCTGATCCATTTCCCTCTCAACCCCATTCTCCTGCCTTCTCCCTATAACCCTTCACTCCCTGACTAATCAAGAACCTGTCAACCTCCACCTTAAATACACCTAATGACCCGGCCTCCACAGACACCTGTGGCAACGAATTCCACAGACTCACCACTCTCTGGCTAAATGGATGCCAGAGGCTATTCTGAGGCTGTGCCCTCTGGTCCTAGACTCCCCCACTATAGGAAACATCCTCTCCACATCCACTCTATCTATGTCCTCTGGTCCTAGACTCCCCCACTATAGGAAACATCCTCTCCACATCCACTCCATCTGTGTCCTCTGGTCCTAGACTCCCCCACTATAGGAAACATCCTCTCCACATCCATTCTATCTGTGTCCTCTGGTCCTAGACTCCCCCACTATAGGAAACATCCTCTCCACATCCACTCTATCTGTGTCCTCTGGTCCTAGACTCCCCCACTATAGGAAACATCCTCTCCACATCCACTCTATCTGTGTCCTCTGGTCCTAGACTCCCCCACTATAGGAAACATCCTCTCCACATCCATTCTATCTGTGTCCTCTGGTCCTAGACTCCCCCACTATAGGAAACATCCTCTCCACATCCACTCTATCTGTGTCCTCTGGTCCTAGACTCCCCCACTATAGGAAACATCCTCTCCACATCCACTCTATCTGTGTCCTCTGGTCCTAGACTCCCCCACTATAGGAAACATCCTCTCCACATCCACTCTATCTGTGTCCTCTGGTCCTAGACTCCCCCACTACAGGAAACATCCTCTCCACATCCACTCTATCTGTGTTCTCTGGTCCTAGACTCCCCCACTATAGGAAACATCCTCTCCACATCCACTCTATCTGTGTCCTCTGGCCCTAGACTCCCCCACTATAGGAAACATCCTCTCCACATCCACTCTATCTGTGTCCTCCGGTCCTAGACTCCCCCACTATAGGAAACATCCTCTCCACATCCACACTGCTGCTCTGCCATCATCCCTGCTAGTGTTCCCTTCCAATCAATTTTGGCCAGCCACATATCTTTGTAGTTCCCATTACTCCACTTCAGTACTGATACACCTGACTTTAGATTTCCCTCTGCAATTACAGGATGAATTCGATTAAATTATATCTCTTTATCCTGGACAGAGCAGTGCTGTGCTTCACTGTCTCACAGCCCAGAGAACTGGGTTCAATCCTGACTAAACTGGTCTCATACGTGGAGTTTGCATGTACAATTTTCTCTGTACAGTTTCAACTTGTTTACATCTTTCCTGTAGGTAGATGGCCAAAACAGCACACGATACTCCAAATTAGGCCTCACCAATGTCTTACACAACTTCAACATAACATCCCATCTCCTGTACTCAATACACTGATCAATGAAGGCCAATGTGCCAAAAGCTTTCTTTATGATCCTGTCTACCTGTGACACCATTTTCAATGAATTATGAATCTGTTTTCCCAGATCTTTCCGTTGTTCCACATTCCTCCGTGCCCTACAGCTGTCTGTGTAAGACCTATCCTACCAAATTCCCTGTATTAGATTCCATCTGCCATTTTATCAGCTGGTCCAGATCCCACTGCAAGCACTGTCCACTACACCCCCAATCATCCGCAAATCGTTGATCCGGTTAGCCACATTATCGTCCAGATCATTGACATAGATGACAAACAACAACGGACCCAGCACCAATGCCCGCATCACACCACTAGTCACAAACCTCCAGTCAGAGAGGCAACCATCTACTCCCACTCTGGCTTCTCCCACAATGTCTAATGCCGAGCGACTGAACCTTCTTGACCAAACTCCCAAGGGCCTTGCTGAAGTCCATGTAGACAGCATCCACCGCCTTGCCTTCATCCACTTTCCTGTAACTTCCTCAAAAAAACTCTGACTGCCTAGACATGACCTACCATGCAGGAAGCCATGCTGACTATCCCTAATCAGTCCATGTCTATTCGAATACTCGTATATCACGTCCCTCAGAATACCTTCCAATAACTTTCCCACTACTGATGCCAGGCGCAACGATCTACAACTTCCTGGTTTATCCTTCAACCCTTTCTCAAACAACAGAACCACTTTGGCTATCCTCCAGTCCTCCGGTACCTCACCTTCAGCTATGGGGTGATGTAAATATCCGCACTTGCCTCCCGCAGGGTCCGAGGGAGCACCTCGTCAGGCCCTGGGGATTTATCCACCCTCATTTGCCTCAACAGTAAACCTCTCCTCCGTAATCTGTACAGGGTCCATGACCTTGCCTCCGCTTTGCCTCACTTCTACAGACTCTGTCCATTTCCCCAGTAACCACAGATGCAAAAGTCCATTTAAGATCTTCCCATCTCTTCCAGCTCCACGTGCAGATTACCATTCTGATCTTCCAGAGGACCAATTTTGTCCTTTTACGTCTGTAGAAACCCTTCGGAATTCTCCTTCACCTTGTCTGCCAGGGCAGTGTCACCTCTACTTTTAGCCTTCCTGATTTCCTTTTTAAAGTGTTCTCTTGCAGTTCCACAGCGATGTCAGTTGTTCCTGCCTGCCTATACCTGCTCTGTACCGCCTTCTGTTTTTAACTCAATATCTCTCAAAAACCAAGGTTGCATAAAGCTGTTATCCTTGCCTGTATTCTAACAGGCACAAACAAGCTTCGTACTCTCAAAATTTCACTTTTGAAGGCCTCCCACTTACCAAGTACAGCTTTGCCAGAAAACAGCCCGTCCGAATCCACACGAGCCAGGTCCTTTCTGATACCTCCAACGCAGCATCTCAACCCGAGGACCAGACCTACCCTTTTCCATAATTACCATGAAACTAATGGGATTGTGATTGCTAGATGCAAGGTGCTCCTCTGCACAAACCTCTGTTATCTAGTATCACACTCTTCCTAGTTGGGACTTCAATCTACTGATTAAGGCAACTTTCCTGAACACATTTGACAAACTCTTTCCCATCCAGCCCTTTAAAGAATGGGAGTCTCAGTCAATATGTGGAAAGTTACAATTACCTTCTATCTCCTTCTCTTTCTTCCATGGCCTGCTGGTCCATTCCTATTAGATCCCCCCTTCTCCAGCCCTGGATCTCTTTTACCAATCCACTTCCCAACTCTTTACCACCCCTCCCCCCTCCAGGTTTCTCCCTCCCCTCCCCCACCCTTCTAATGCTGACTCCTCATCTCTTTATCCCTAGTCTGCTGGGGTGTCTCAGCCTGAAACATTGACTGTACTCTTTTCACAAGATCACAAGGCAAAAGAGCAGTAGGCCATTCAGCCCATTGAGCCTGCTCCACCGCTCCACCATGAGCTAAACTATTCTCCCATCGTTCCATTTTCCGGCTTTTTCCCCATATCCCTTGACAACCTGACTAAATAGATACCTATCAATCTCCTCCTTAAACACCCTCCTTCTCCATAGACGCTGCCTGGCCTGCTGAGTTCCTCCAGCTTTCTGTGTGTGTGTTGCTCCTCTCCTATCAGATCCTTTCTTCTCCAGCCCTTGGCCTTTCCCATCCACGTGGCTTTTCGTATCACCTTCCAGCTGCCCTCCTTTCCTTTGCCCTGCCTTTTAATTCCATCCTTCCCAGCAGAGGGTCTCGGCCCAAAACATCAACCCATTTATGAATCTCCATGGACGCTGCCTAGCCTGCTGAGTTCCTCCAGCTTTCTGTGTGTGCGTTGCTTTGTATTTCCAGCATCTGCAGAATTCCTTGTGTTTGCTGTAACAAACTTTGTTTCTTTCAACAGTCTTCGACCTCTCTACAAATTTGCTCCTTTAAATGCCTCAGACTGTTAGATAGTCTATAATATAATCCCATTAACCTTCCTTACTCATCAGGTCCACCCATAACGTCTCTCCAGCCTGTCCTGACTGAGTAGTGCCACGTTTACCCTGACCCTGACCCTTACGATTACCATCTACTCAGAGCCTCTCAGAGACTCTCAGAGCCTTGCACATTACAGCAAGGACAGCTTTAAGTTATAAAAAAAACTCTTCACCCCACCAAACTGCTCCAAGTAATCACTCGTCAAATAAAGAATACCAAAATTTTCACCAGCAAACCTGGAAATAACGCATTTGGTTCCTTCATCCAAAGCACAGAAACAGGCCCTTTGGCCCATCTGGTCTGTGCCGAACCATTAATCTGCCTAGTCCCATTGACCTGCACCGGACCACAGCCCTCCATAACCCTCCCATCCAAATTTCTCCTAAATGTTGAAATCGAGCTGGCATGCACCACTTGCGCTGGCAGCTTGTTCCATACCCTCATCACCCTCCGAGTGAAGAACCTCCTCTTCATGACCCCCTTAAACATTTCACCTTTCACCCTTAACCCATGACTCGCCCAACCTCAGTGGAAAGCAAAAGCCTGCTTGCATTTAGAACTGACTCTGCCCAAAATTATGTCCAGCGTGCCATCTTTAACATCTCCTCTGCTGTTTGTACGTAACATAGCAGGAATTAATTCAGGTTACTGATGTGGGGGGAAAAAATACATTTTCAGAATGATATCTGTAGACACCAATTTATTTTTGATCTTTAGGCCCGCGAGATTTCTCAGCTGATGAAGATATACAGCACCCACCATTGCAGAACATGGACCCGAGCTGGCTGCCATCCCACAAAACCCAGAACCACAGGGGCCTTGCCCAACACTCCCCAGCGGGTCCAGTACAAGGACTTCAGCACAGAGCAGACTTTTACCTCAGGAGGCATGTGATGCAGGAAGTACAACGGGAGAGAAAGCCGCTTTTCTTTTGGCGAGATGGTCCCAGTCTATTGCCCTGCCACACCAGCACATCCAAAACTCACCTTTCTGTGCCTTCTATTCTTCCCAACCGCTTTCGCACGAGCTGCTGGAGAAGAGTGGTTCGTTTTAGGGAAATCCGTCGGTACCAGGTGTCCTCGAGATCTCCGTGGTCTCTATGGGTCGTGCCCCAAGATCCGACAGAGAGCACAATTTTTTTAAATGTCTTTTTTTTTTAAATATGTATTTTAAAACGCTAGATCACGGAGTAGTAATGGTATTAAACTACCACGAACACAGAAATAGTTTTAAAAAAAAAGAACATTTCCTCAAAGACTGGGCAGTGGGATAAGCACATCGCTCTGAACCACAATCAGTGCACAGGAGGAGATGTTACGGAGAGACGGCCCACAGCACCTGGTGCCTCAGCAGAACCAAATCCATGAAACACTACAAATTGCCAGCTCCAAATCTCTGAAAAGTGACTTGAGCTGGAACCGGACGAGCTGATGTGCTGAAAGTGAAGAGGACTGAGGCTGGAACCTCACAACCCGTGCCCGGCAGAAATCTGGGGGAAGAAAGGAGAAATTGGGAATTCCACTCTTTCCGAAGTGACTTGTTTTAACCTGGCAGTTGAGTCGATCACTCCCACGTGAAGAACTCCAGGCTGTCAGTCTGGAACTAATTAATTATTTCATCTGGCACAGTCTTGACGGCGTGCAGGAAATTGTGTGGAAGCCCTGGGTAACAGATTGCACTAACTTACTTGAGTCCGAAGCTGCTGTGAGCATCCCTGGGCCTCGATGTCTAAAGCTGCTGGCAGCTTTCCTTTTACAAAACCCTTCCCTTTGATTGTAAATTTGCTCCATAAACAAAAGCTTTTTTAAAGAAAAAATTAACTCTCAGCATTTCCTGTCTCACCCAATGTCCATGTAATGCACTGTACTGTACAGCTGAACATGGGTGCATTATGTAAAGGATTTTCTGATTAAAACAACTGACTATATTGTTAACTGTATTGGCTTTGTCAGTGGCCCACAAGACCCACTCAGATGCACTTGCTGACCAGGCCCAATGCCACGTTGTTGGAGTTCCAGCAGGTCACAGAGGGTGAGCTCTGCTGGGAAGTGGAGGGCGAGCAGCAACCAGATACGGTAATTTTCCATCCTCTTTATCGGGGATTTGAAATCGCAGCAGCTGCTGGACAGAGCGTACAGCGCGGAATGTGCCCCGACTGAGCCCCAGCCTAATCACACGGGGCAATTTACAACGACCAATTAACCTATCAAGCAGAATGCCTTCAGACTGAGAGGAAACCCCAACTGGACGCAGGGAGAAATAGCCCCACCATTCAATAAGATCATGGCTAATCTCCACCTACCTGCCTTCTCCCCATAACCCTTTAATTCCACAACTATGCAAAGATCTCCCCAACCTTATCTTAAATATATCTGCTGAGGTAGCCTCCACTGCTTCATTGGGCAGAAAATTCACAGATTCACCACCCTCTGGGGCCAAGCAGTTCCTCCTCATCTCCGTCCTAAATCTACACCCCCAAGAAGCCGTTAAGGATTGTAAGACCCTTCGTCAGGACTCGGCCTGAATCGTTGACTGTACTTCTCCCTACAGATGCTGCCTGGCCTGCTGCGTTCCACCAGCATTTTGTGTGTGTTGTTGCTTGAATTTCCAGCATCTGCAGATTTCCTCGTGTAAGATATATTGACTGTCCTGCTGTACATACCATATATTTCAAATGACTATAAACTGCACATTGCACAATCAGACGGAGACGTAACATAAAGAATTTTACTCCTCGTGTACGTGAAGGATATAAGGAGTAAAGTCAATTCAATTCAAATGTCCCTGAGAAAACAGCAGAGCATAGCAGTTAACGCAAAGCTCTTACAGCGCCACCGGCCCCAGTTCAATTCCCGTCGTTGTCTGTAACAAATTTGTTCACTCTCCCCGTGACCGTGTGGGTTTTCTCCGGTCCCAAAGGCGTGCATGTGGTGGGTGTAATTGGGCGATGCAGGCTCACTGGGCCCGCCTCTGCGCTACAGCTCTTAAAAGAGAGAAACAAGCCGCCTGCAGCCACCGAGGGCCTGGATTAGTATCGACCAGGAGGTGGGAATCCAACGTGAGGCGGCCAACGCTTCATGGTACTGTGAAAGATTTGGGGATTCAGCCAGTCGAACAACACTGTCCATTCTGTGTCAGTCCCCTCTCCACGGACACCCTTAACCACCAGCACCCTTGTACAAACATCTGCCGTGGGCCGATGGTAAAAAATAGCTGGTTGAACACTGCTCCTGGAGTTTCGTGTAACTTCTCCACTTAACCACCAACGCCCTTGTACAAACATCTGCCGTGGGCCGATGGTAAAAAATAGCTGGTTGAACACTGCTCCTGGAGTTTCGTGTAACTTCTCCACTTAACCACCAACGCCCTTGTACAAACATCTGCCGTGGGCCGATGGTAAAAAATAGCTGGTTGAACACTGCTCCTGGAGTTTCGTGTAACTTCTCCACTTAACCACCAACACCCTTGTACAAACATCTGCCGTGGGCCGATGGTAAAAAATAGCTGGTTGAACACTGCTCCTGGAGTTTCGTGTAACTTCTCCACTTAACCACCAACGCCCTTGTACAAACATCTGCCGTGGGCCGATGGTAAAAAATAGCTGGTTGAACAACACTGTACACTGTGTAACCTCTCCACTTAACCACCAACACCCTGACAGGAGTGTTTGATGGCTCTGGGCCTGTACTCAATGGAATTCAGAATGAAGTGGAGGGGGGTGTCAGATAGAGTGACCAGAGGACACAGATAAGAGTGGATGTGGAGAGGATGTTTCCTGTGGTGGGGGAGTCTAGGACCAGAGGACACAGATAAGAGTGGATGTGGAGAGGATGTTTCCTGTGGTGGGGGAGTCTAGGACCAGAGGACACAGATAAGAGTGGATGTGGAGAGGATGTTTCCTATAGTGGGGGAGTCTAGGACCAGAGGACACAGATAGAGTGGATGTGGAGAGGATGTTTCCTGTAGTGGGGGAGTCTAGGACCAGAGGACACAGATAGAGTGGATGTGGAGAGGATGTTTCCTATAGTGGGGGAGTCTAGGACCAGAGGATACAGATAGAGTGGATGTGGAGAGGATGTTTCCTGTGGTGGGGGAGTCTAGGACCAGGGGACACAGATAGAGTGGATGTGGAGAGGATGTTTCCTATAGTGGGGGAGTCTAGGACCAGAGGACACAGATAGAGTGGATGTGGAGAGGGTATTTCCTACAGTGGGGGAGTCTAGGACCAGAGGACACAGATAGAGTGGATGTGGAGAGGATGTTTCCTGTGGTGGGGGAGTCTAGGACCAGAGGACACAGATAGAGTGGATGTGGTGAGGATGTTTCCTATAGTGGGGGAGTCCAGGACCAGAGGACACAAATAGACGGGATTTGGAGAGGATGTTTCCTATAGTGGGGGAGTCTAGGAGCAGACGACACAGGTAGAGTGGATGTGGAGAGGATGTTTCCTATAGTGGGTGAGTCTAGGACCAGAGGACACAGATAGAGTGGATGTGGAGAGGGTGTTTCCTACAGTGGGGGAGTCTAGGACCAGAGGACAGAGAGAGAGTGGATGTGGAGAGGGTGTTTCCTACAGTGGGGGAGTCTGGGACCAGAGGACACAGATACAGTGGATGTGGAGAGGATGTTTCCTGTAGTGGGCGAGTCTAGGACCAGAGGACAGAGAGAGAGTGGATGTGGAGAGGATGCTTCCTATGGTGGGGGAGTCTAGGACCAGAGGACACAGATAGAGTGGATGTGGAGAGGATGCTTCCTATGGTGGGGGAGTCTTGGACCAAAGGATACAGATAGAGTGGATGTGGAGAGGATGCTTCCTATAGTGGAGGAGTCTAGGACCAGAGGACACAGATAGAGTGGATGTGGAGAGGATGTTTCCTATAGTGGGGGAGTGTAGGACCAGAGGACACAGATAGACTGGATGTGGAGAGGATGTTTCCTATAGTGGGGGAGTCTAGGACCAGAGGACACAGATAGAATGGATGTGGAGAGGATGTTTCCTATAGTGGGGGAGTCTAGGACCAGAGGACACAGCCGCAGAAAAGAAGGACATCCAATTACTACAAAGATGAGGAAGAGTTTCTGTAGCCAGAGGGTGGTGAATCTGTGGAATTCTTGGCCACAGACAGATGTGTAGGGTGAGTCATTGGGTGTATTTAAAGCAGAAGTTGATAGATCCTTGATTAGTCAGGGTGTCAGAGGTTACAGGGAGAAGGCAGGAGAATGGGGTTGAGAGGGATAATAAATCAGTGGAGCAGACTCGATGGGCTGAATGGCCTAATTCCTTATGGTCTTACCGTGAGCCTTTGCTGAACTGCTTTGGTCCTTTGGGTGAACGTGCTCCCAGGATGCAGATGGTGATCATGAAAGGCTGCCAGTGTGTCTCCAACTCCCAACCCGTTTCCTTTAAAATACCTGGTGCCGGTGGTGCTGAAAGGGGAGCCTAGCGACTGCATCACTTCTGAAAGCACACAGTAGCCAGTACAGCCCTGCTCACCACTCCAGAGAAAAGTGCAGGGGCACCGAGAGGATCTGCTGTGAAAGGGGGCACAGACAAGATCTGCCACTACAGGGGGATGTAGAGGAATCTATCTACCACACAGGAGAGTGGAGGAGGTCTCTGCGGGGGCAAAGAGGAGATTGGCCTCTGAGGTGGGGGGGACACAGGAGATTGGCCTCTGAGGGGGGAGATCACAGGAAAGTTGCCTGGGCATTTCCAGGAATAGAGAACTTCAGTTAAGAGACTGGATATGATGGGTTTAGAGGAGAGGGGGAAGGTGAAGGTTCTGACCACAAAAGAGTAATTCAAACACTAACTGGCCAGTAAACAATGTGCACCTGGCTGTCTTTTAATGTTAAAAGACCGGTAAAGTCACATTCATTACCGCAGCCAAGTAATCGCGACTGTGTGAGACCAACTCTGAATCGCCAAGCCATGAAGCCCAAATTACCCTAAAACAGACACACACACACACAGACAGACACGGCTGTGCAGAGGAAGTCCTTTATTCGCCAGAGTCATACAGGTACGCTCAATCAACACCAGGCCACTTCCCCAGCCCCTCCTACACGTAAACAAAACCTCTTTCAATCTTTTCAAGATTGCCTTTGTTTTACCGGGACAAGGCAGAAACCGAAGAGGCTGTAATCACGAGCCAACGCGAGCAGAGTTCGAACACACGTTCCTGAAGAAACATCTACCCCAGGGGTTCCAAACCTTTCTTATGCCATGGAGCAATACCAATAAGCAAGGGGGGGGGGCCCCTGGACCGACCCTGATCTAGATCGAGTTTCCAGACAGCCGCAAGCAGACAGTGGATGCCACTGCTTGGCCAAAAATGAATTGATCCATTTTAAAATGAAACTGTCTATCCAATCAATCAGAAGTAGGAATTCCCACAAAGGGATTCAAGTTGCAGACCTTTTGCCAAAATGCTTTATTTACCGTGAGTCGCTTGTGGAAGATTTTCCAGGGTTGTCGGGATGCTGCCACACACACACACACACCCCCACCCACCCACCCACTGACTCACTACGCATGCAAACTCTCATTCCTCATCAGGAGTGCAGAACGGTGTCACGGTGAGTCACCGTCACAGTCAGATACAGAAACAACGAAACCCTTATGGCCAATGCCTCATCGCCAGCTTTCGCCCAAAACCTTCCTCAGAACATGTCTTGGAACAGAATGGGACCGTGGTATTCAGGCCTACGTCAGCTTGCCTTTGGGATTTAACACACTTCCTCACCTCCGGTTAGTGTCTCACACACAAAGGATTACAGAAACGTAAATACAGGCACAGAGACGACTCCTCAGCACACAGAGCGGGCGGAATCGGCACGCAGCGGTCAGTGCTCCTGCGTACCCCAGGAGATGTAGTCAGGGCGGGTAGCTGCATGATATTCATCAATCAGCTGCTGGACAATCTCCCGGGAGTCATCCAGCTCGGCAAAGTTCTCCTTGAATATGTCCTCTTTGCGAAACTGCTCCAGGAATGCCTCTCTCTTTCGGAGCTTGTCATACTGCCTGCTGGTTCTCTCAAATAACTGCGGGGGCAGAGTAAAGAGAAACCTTTAATGCCATAACATGCACACAAAGGTGCAGCTTAATCTCACAGAAATCTCCCAGATGGATGCTATTAACATTGAAAGCTGGATTTAATTCTCGAAAGACCAGTATTGCATGAGTAATGAACTGTGACTCAGTATTTTTACAATGCAGGTTCCATACCAAGTGAGCTTTAGATAGTGACTTACATGTTTGACACAAAACTTTGACAACTGTTACAATCCTGCAGCCTGCAGAGGACGTTGATTTCCGGAAACAGACAGAACCAGTGCAAAATGGAAAGGTGACAGTCCACACACAAACAGTGACATCACACTGGTCCAGTGACAGTCCCCACACATAGTGACATCACACTGGTCCAGTGACAGTCCCCACACATAGTGACATCACACTGGTCCAGTGACAGTCCACACGGCAACGAGTGACATCACACTGGCCCAGGGACCGTCACTACCTGAACTGCTGCCATTTACTGTGGAGGTTTTTCACATCAGGAGAAACGGATGTCCATGCCTTCTTGTGCGTCATCGCACTGGCCTCCTGGTGATCCAGCAATGCCCCTGCCACCTCAACCGGCACGATCAGCCAGGTTAAACTGGGAACACTGATTAGTGCAGACCCTTCAGCCCACAATGTGGTGCTGACCCTTTCATCCTACCTAACACTTTTCCCTCCTTTTACCGCCTATTTCTGCTTCACGTTTCCTTCTTTCATTTATTTACTTGTTTTCAGGTTTATTTCTCCTTCAGTGGCAGAGGTGAATCGTTCAGCCCATCGAGTCTGTTCTGCCATTCGATTGTGGCTGAATTACTATCCCTCTCAACCCCATTCTCCTGCCTTCTCCCCGTAACCTCTGACGCCCTGACTAATCAAAATCCCATCAACCTCCGCTTTAATTACACCCAATGACCCGGCCATCCGCGGCACCACCCTCGGGCTCGAGATACCCGGCTCCCCTGCGTGCCACCTCAAGGCTTGGGGTGGGGGGGGGGGGGGGGAACAGTAGAGTTAGTGAGCTAGACAGTCTTCCTGAGAAGGTTTGCACTGTTGTATCCCTTCTGCTGATTGCTATGTAAACTCTGTGAGGCGTGCACAGGCAAGGCACGGATCATAAGTTGCCGGTCAGTCAAGATGAAGCGGGTTGCTTATCACCGACTGCTCGATGCTCCCATGGCGTTTCGCCTATAATTGAAGATAGAACGCCTCGAGGGGGAGGCGAGGGAGGAAATGGGAGGCTGTGCGGACCTGACACAGATACTGACCGATGAGATGCTGGTGTGATTGGCCATCATGAGACCACTGACGCGGTGTGCCGAAGGCAGGTACGGGGACTTGCGTGACAACGCCACCTGAATGCTGGCCGGCCCCCAGGGGATGAAGTTGGCCAATTTCCTTTCTCGTATTCTTTGCAGACTCTTGTGGACCTATTCAAACAAAAGTAATACCCTTTACTTGGAAAGCACCTTTCGTACATGAAGATGCAGACTCATGTCCTTTACACAGGCTGTGACGCTAAACCAACCTGCAAGTGAAGGCAAACATTCTACTGAATAAAAAGAAATCGAATATACCAAATTATGTAAATATAATCAGCGTCAACAGGCATTAAGTAGGCCAAATTAAAAAGTAGGATTTTCAAAGTGTTTTGAAGCGTTCCACAGTACGAGCCTGGCGGATCTCCGTCAGTGGACAGGCACGTCAGCCCACGTCTGCATCAAGCTCAAAGACCGGCCAAAACTGAATCTCTGTGCCTGAACACATTTTCATCTGTCCATCTAAACGCTTCTTAAATGCCACCACTGTATCTTCCTCCACACCTCCCCCGACAGCCGCCATAAAAACTACCTCCACTGATCTCCTTTCAACCTTCCCCTCTTTCCTTAAACGCCAGTATTTGATGTCTTGACCCCGGGAAAAGCATGTGACTGTCTACCCTGTCCACGCGTCTATAAACTTCTATCAGGTCCACCACCGCCACCCCTAACCCCCAACATCCAACTCTCCAGTGAAGTCAACCCAACCTCTCCTGACAGTTCGTACCCTCTAATCCTGGTAAACCTCTTCCACAGCCTTACCCCCTTCTCACAATGGGGTGTGCTATATGCAACACTCCCAGTGTGGCTGAACAAAAGTTTTATACAAAGTCGCAACATGACTTCCTGACTCTTACGTTCAATGCCCAACCAACGAAGGCTAAGATGGCATTCACCTTCTGTTTCTACTTTCGGACCCAGAACCCATGATAAAAACCCGCGTTCCTCTGCGCATCAATTGTCCAAAGGGTCTTACCATGAACTGCACACTTTCCATTAGACCTCCCATACTTGCTCAGATTAAATTCTACCTTCCATTTCACTGCCCTCATCTGCTGATTCCTTTTGACAGACCATCCAGAGTTGTTCACAGACTTGTTCACCGTCCAGAGCTCCACGATTCTTTAGAATACGTACACGACGCTGGAAGAACTCAGCAGGTCAGGCAGCATCTGTGAGAAAGGAGTAGCCAACGTTTCGGGCCGACCAGGAATGGGGGGGGGGGGGGGGGAAGAGAGGACCGAAGCCCAGTAATAGAGATAGGGTAGGGGGTAGGGCCTAGAGGCGCCAGGTGGTAAACCAATCAAAGGAAAGGTAAAGGGGGGAAGGGGAGGGGATAAGCATGAAAGAACTGTAGAGATAAAGGAGCAGAAAGTTGAAAGGGGAGAGAGACAGAGAGGGACCTGGGATAGGGGGAGGGGGAGGGAATTACCGGAAATTGGAGAATTCAATGTTCATACCACCAGGCTGGAGGCTACCCAGACGGTAGATGAGGTGTTGCTCCTCCAACCTGAGTTTGGCCTCATCATGGCAGTAGAGGAGGCCACGTGTGGACATATCTAGATGGGAATGAGAGGCAAGGTTGAAGTGGGTGGCAACCGGGAGGTCCTGTCTATTGTGACGGACGGAGCGAGGGTGCTTGACGAAGCGGTCCCCCAATCTGCGTCGGGTCTCGCCGATGTAGAGGAGGCCGCACCCGGAGCACCGGATACAATGGACAACTCCAGTAGACTCACAGGTGAAGTGTTGCCTCACCTGGAAGGACTGTCTGGGGCCCGGAATGGGTGGTAAGGGGGGAGGTGTGGGGACAGGTGTAGCATTTGCGCTTGCAGGGATAAGTGCCGGGTGGGAGTTCTGTGGGGAGGGACGTGTGGACCAGGTAGTCGCGGAGGGAACGATCCCTGCAAAAAGCTGAGAGGGGTAGGGAGGGAAAGATGTGCTGGTTGGTGGGGTCCTGTTGAAGGTGGCGGAACCTTCACCTGTGAGCCTACTGGAGTCGTCCATTGTATCCGGTGCTCCGGGTGCGGCCTCCTCTACATCGGCGAGACCCAACACAGATTAGGGGACCGCTTCGTCAAGCACCCTCGCTCCGTCCGCCACAACAGACAGGACCTCCCGGTTGCCACCCACTTCAACCTTACCTCTCATTCCCATCTAGATATGTCCACACGTGGCCTCCTCTACTGCCATGATGAGGCCAAACTCAGGTTGGAGGAGCAACATCTCATCTACCGTCTGGGTAGCCTCCAGCCTGGTGGTATGAACATTGAATTCTCCAACTTCCAATAATTCCCTCCCCCTCCCCCCCACCCTAGGTCCCTCTCTGCCCCTCTCCCCTTTCAACTTTCTGCTCCTTTATCTCTACAGTTCTTTCATGCTTATCCCCTCCCTCCTTTATCCTTCCTCTGATTGGTTCTCCACCTGGCACCTCCAGGCCCTACCCCCTCCCCTATCTCTATTACTGGGCTTCGGCCCTCTCTCCCCCCCCCCCCCACCATTCCTGATGAAGGGTCTCGGCCCGAAACGTTGGCTACTCTTTTCTCACGGATGCTGCCTGACCTGCTGAGTTCTTCCAACATCGTGTACGTATCCTTTGATCCACAGCATCTGCAGTCGTATTTTTGTGTTTTGATCCACGATTCTTTAGACTTCTCTGCAAACTTACTAACCCCCCCCCAATGTACATTTTTACCCAAGTTACTAATACACATGACAAACAGCAGAAGCCGCACGACGGATCCCTGGGGATAATTAACCCTTTCTATGAGCAGGCCAGGAATGAATGAAATTACAAAGTCACCTTAAATCCCATGATTCGACATCTTCCATAAAAAACTGCTACTGGGGACCACGTCAACTGCCTTACTAAACTCTCTGTGGACAACAGACACTGTCGACCCGTGTATTTGGCACTATGCAATGGATGGAGGTATTTAAAATTGTGAGGGGGGATAGACACAGTTGACATTGATAGGCTTTTTCCATTGAGAGTGGGGAGATTCAAACAAGAGGACACGAGTTGAGAGTGAGGGAGCAAAAGTTTAGGGGTTACACGAGGGGGAATTTCTTTACTCAGAGAGTGGTAGCTGTGTGGAACGAGCTTCCAGTAGAAGTGGTAGAGGCAGGTTCGATATTGCCATTTAAAGTAAAATTGGATAGGTATATGGACAGGAAAGGAATGGAGGGTTATGGGCTGAGTGCGGGTAGGTGGGACTAGGTGAGAGTAAGTGTTCGGCACGGACTAGGAGGGCCGAGACGGCCTGTTTCCGTGCTGCGATTGTTATGTGGCTGTATGTGGGAAGGTTGGCGTTGCTCTCAAACCCGTTATCTGTAGATCTACCTGAGTGGGGTCCACCTCCCCCTGGATAATGTTGAGAATGGCGATGTAACAGTGGTTGGTTTGTCTGTCTCTGCCGGTGGACACCATCACGTTCTTCGGTTGGAGCAGCCTCCGCATGACATCCAGGACGGTTGTTTTCCGCACGCTTGCCACCTGCGGACAAAGATGCTCCCATTTTAAACACTCCTCATAGACCAACTGGTTTCTCAGTTAAGGGCTGAAATCAGAAGTTACGTTCAATAGTCCCATTTAATAGCAGAGAATGTGTACATTACACAACCTGAAATTCTTACTCTCCGCAGACACCCTCGAAACAGGAGAGAACCCCAAAGGATGAATGGAGGTAAAACGTTAGAACCCCAAAGCCCCCCCTCCCACGCACAAGCAGCAAACCCCCCAACAAGAAGCACTAGCACCCACCACACTCCGAACAAAGAAATGGTAAATCCCCCCCCCCCCCTCCGAAGGAGAGACGATCTGCTGTCCAATAAAAAAATTAATCGTTTGCCCAATTTGCAGAGTTATGAACACAGAAGAGATTCTGCAGACGCTGGAAATCCAGAGCAACAACACACACAGACGAGATCTATGGGAAGAAGTAAAGGGGGGGGGGGGGGGGGGCTGTGTGTGTGTGTGTGTGTGTGTGAGAGAGAGAGTGTGTGTGTGTGTGAGAGAGTGTGTGCGTGTGTGTGAGAGAGTGTGTGCGTGTGTGAGAGAGTGTGTGCGTGTGTGTGAGAGAGTGTGTGCGTGTGTGTGAGAGAGTGTGTGCGTGTGTGTGAGAGAGTGTGTGCGTGTGTGTGAGAGAGAGAGTGTGTGCGTGTGTGTGAGAGAGTGTGTGCGTGTGTGTGAGAGAGTGTGTGCGTGAGTGAGAGAGAGAGAGAGAGAGAGAGTGTGCGTGTGTGTGAGAGAGTGTGTGCGTGTGTGTGAGAGAGTGTGTGCGTGAGTGAGAGAGAGAGAGAGAGAGAGAGTGTGCGTGTGTGTGAGAGAGAGAGTGTGTGCGTGTGTGTGAGAGAGTGTGTGCGTGTGTGTGAGAGAGTGTGTGCGTGTGTGTGAGAGAGTGTGTGCGTGAGTGAGAGAGAGAGAGAGAGAGAGTGTGCGTGTGCGTGTGCTCGATCCATCATTATGAGTATAACACCCTGGGAAAGTTTCAGTGCTAACGTTATGGTTTTTCTGTAGCAGAAGTGTTTGGGTTGTGACTGGAGATAACAGGGGCCTTGGAATATACACTGTTCATTGGACTTCATTCCCTGCAGCACAGAAGAATAAGGGGAGACTTGATAGAGGTACATAAAATTATGATGGGTACAGATAGAGTGAATGCAAGCAGGCTTTTTCCACTGAGGCCAGGGGAGGAAAAAAACAGAGGACATGGGTTAAGGGTGAAGGGGGAAAAGTTTAAAGGGAACATTAGGGGGGGTGGGCTTCTTCACACAGAGAGTGGTGGGAGTGTGGAATGAGCTGCCAGATGAAGTTATAAATGCGGGCTCACTTTTAACATTTAAGAGAAACTTGGGCAGGTACATGGATGAGAGGTGTATGAAGGGATATGGGCCAGGTGCAGGTCAGTGGGACGAGGCAGAAAAACGGTTCAGCAGGGCCAAGAAGGGCCGAAAGGCCTGTTTCTGTGCTGTAATGTTCTGTGGTTCTATGGAGGGAGTGTTTTTTTTCTTGTTGTGTGCCTGAGACTGGGTGATCTGGGTCTTTTGTTCGGTGAGAGATGAAGATGCCAGAATGGAGAGGTCACAGACAGACGGAAGGAGTGGACTTGGAGTGGAGCCGGGAGGGAGTGGACTTGGAGTGGAGCCGGGAGTCGACGACGTCCGGGGGACAGGTGGAAGGAGTGGACTTGGAGTTCAGGAACAGTTATTACCCCTCAACCATCAGGCTCCTGAACAAGCATGGACAACTTCACTCACCTCAACTCTGAACTGGTTCCAATACGACCATGGTCTACTTCTGCACCTATTGTCTATTGTCTATAAAGCCATCAATTCCATCATCCAAGTTATTGACATATAACGTAAAAAGAATCGGTCCCAACACAGACCCCTGTGAAACACCACTAGTCACCGGCATCCAGCCGGAGAAGGCTCCCTTTATTCCTACTCTTTGCCTCTTGCCAATCAGCCACTGCTTTAATCCATGCTAGAATCTTTCCTGTAATACCATGGGCTCATAGCTTGTTATGCAGCCTCATGTGTGGCATTTTGACAAAGGCCTTCTGAAGATCCAAGTACACAACATCTACCAATTCTATCCTGCTTGTTATCTCTTCAAAGAATCCAAACAGATTGGTCAGGTAAAATAACTACTCAGTTTGTCTGCCATTCCCTCGTCCCCCATCACGCCCTCTCCAGCACTGCTTTCCAGCGGTCAGATATACACTCTCATCCCTCTTCTACACTTTATGTATCTGAAGAAACTTCTGATATCTTCTTTAATATTATTGGCTGGCTTACTTTCGTATTCCATCTTCACCTTCTTAATGACTATCTTAGTTGCTTTCTGTTGGTTTTTAAAAGTTTCCCAATCCTCTAATTTTCTACTAATTTTTGCACTATTATATGCCCTCTCTTTGGCTTTGACTTTTCTTGTTAGCCATCATTGTGCCATCTTTCCTTTTGAATACTTCTTCCTCTTCGGGACGTACATATCCTGTGCCTTCCGAATTGCTACCAGAAATTCCAGTCACTGCAGCTCTCCTGTCATCCCTGCCAGCGTACTTTTCCAATCAATTCTGGCCAACTCCTCTCTCTGTAATTTCCCTTACTCCACTGTAATACTGATACATCTGACTGTAGTTTCTCCTTCTCAAATTTCAGGGTGAATTCGATCACAGTAAGATCACTTGCCTCTAAGTTTTCTTTTACCTTAAGCTCTCTACTTCAATGCACCATGTAACAATTTGATCTGTACGAACAGTGTGGAACACCCAACCTTTCCAAGTCTCCCTCCTCCTTTCCCGTCCTCTCACTGTGCTTTACTTTCTCCTGGGTGTGTGTGTGTGTGTGGGGGTGAGAGGGCGTGTGGGGGCACGCAAGTGGGAGATGTCATCTGTGGCACGTGCGCGATTTTCCGTCAGGAAAGAAGAGCTAATCAGGCCCTGTTGAACAAACAGCAAGTGTACTCCAGAACCAAGGCTACCCGAAGCTCAGTAACTCAGCTGTGGTACACAGAGGGCACTTGTGTCTGTAGAGTCAGACAGCAAACTCTCAGCCAGCGCTGATGCTTCTAAAGATCTTGGAATTTTTGATGCTGCAGGAGGATACGAGACTGGGGCTTCTGTTAACATGTCTGAGAACTGAACGACAGAGAGCAGAGGGTGGGGTTACAGAGATGACTTACAGCTGCCGCAGTCTGGCTCTGCATGAGAGAGCTTCCCCTGGTGGGCATGCTCAGGCCTGACCACATAGTTGGCCCCATTCCTGCCCCGACAGCAGCATTATTATGGAAAGCTGTGTCGGGAAGTGTATGGTCATAGAAGAAATAACAGGGTAAACTATTTTCTAAATGGGAAATGATTCAAGAATCTGAGGCGCAGGATTCTCGAAAGGTTAATTTGCAGGTGGAGGAAGGCAAATGCGATGTTAGCATTCATTTCAAAGGGGCTGGAATATAAAAGCAAGGATGTAATGTTGAGGCTTTATAAAGCAGTGGTGAGGAGTATTGTGAGCAGTGTGTGGAGGAGTGTGCACAGGAGTGTTCAAAGGAGATTCACAAAAATGATTCCGGGATTGAATGGCTTGTCACACCAAGAGCGTTTGATAGCTCTGGGCCTGCATTCACTGGAATTCAGGAGAACGAGGGGTGACCTCACTGAAACCTATCGAATGATGAAAGTCCCAGATAGAGTGGATGTAGAGAGGATGTTTCCTATAGTGGGGGAGGCTAGGACCAGAGGACACAGATAGAGTGGATGTGGAGAGGATGTTTCCTATAGTGGGGGAGTCTAGGACCAGAGGACACAGATAGAGTGGATGTAGCGAGGATGTTTCCTATAGTGGGGGAGGCTAGGACCAGAGGACACAGATAGAGTGGATGTAGAGAGGATGTTTCCTATAGTGGGGGAGGCTAGGACCAGAGGACACAGATAGAGTGGATGTGGAGAGGATGTTTCCTATAGTGGGGGAGTCTAGGACCAGAGGACACAGATAGAGTGGATGTGGAGAGGATGTTTCCTATAGTGGGGGAGTCTAGGACCAGAGGACACAGATAGAGTGGATGTGGAGAGGATGTTTCCTATAGTGGGGGAGTCTAGGACCAGAGGACACAGATAGAGTGGATGTAGAGAGGATGTTTCCCATAGTGGGGGAGTCTAGGACCAGAGGGCACAGATAGAGTGGATGTAGAGAGGATGTTTCCTATAGTGGGGGAGGCTAGGACCAGAGGACACAGATAGAGTGGATGTAGAGAGGATGTTTCCTATAGTGGGGGAGTCTAGGACCAGAGGACACAGATAGAGTGGATATGGAGAGGATGTTTCCTATAGTGGGGGAGTCTAGGACCAGAGGACACAGATAGAGTGGATGTGGAAAGGATGTTTCCTATAGTGGGGAGTCTAGGACCACAGATAGAGTGGATGAGGAGAGGATATTTCCTATAGTGGGGGAGTCTAGGACCAGAGGACACAGATAGAGTGGATGAGGAGAGGATATTTCCTATAGTGGGGGAGTCTAGCACCAGAGGACACAGATAGAGTGGATGTGGAGAGGATGTTTCCTATAGTGGGGGAGTCTAGGACCAGAGGACACAGATAAAGTGGATGTGGACAGGATGTTTCCTGTGGTGGGATAGTCTAAGCCTCAGAATAGAGGGGCATCCTTTTAGAACAGAGATAAGGAGGAATTTCTTGAAGAGGGTGGTGAATCTGTGGAATTGATTGACACAGGTGGCTGTGGAGGCCAAGCCTTTATGTAAATCTAAGGCAGAGATTGATAGATTATTTGTTGGTCAGGGGATGAAGGGATACGGGAAGAAGGCAGGAGACTGGGGGGGGGTGGCGGGGTGAGAGGGAATGTTGGAAGGGCGGAGCAGACTCGATGGACCAAATGGCCAAATTCTGCTCCTATATCATATGGTCGTATTGCATTGTCAATTGTTCACGGTGCTTTGTAATGAACACCCTTCCACACGAGAGCACAGGTCAGTCTATTATGTCCCTCACCTGGTCTCAAATTGACTGCTCACTGTCTGTGCGTACACAATACTTCCACTGTGCCCTATATAAGTGAGAAAAGTTTCCCCCTTGAACAATACTCACATTCTCCTCACTATGGGCTGACCAAACAGGGGTTTATCTACCCTAATGTGTTCCAATATTACTGGCACTCCTTCCTCCCTGACAGCAAGGTGCTGATGCAACCCCCCCCCCCAATTGTCAACCCTCCAGTTCTCCCTCAATATCAGCAAACCCCTCCCCAATTGTCAACCCTCCAGTTCTCCCTCAATATCAGCAAACCCCTCCCCAATTGTCAACCCTCCAGTTCTCCCTCAATATCAGCAAACCCCTCCCCTAATTGTCAACCCTCCAGTTCTCCCTCAATATCAGCAAACCCCGTTAATTGTCAACCCTCCAGTTCTCCTTCAATATCAGCAAACCCCTCCCCCAATTGTCAACCCTTCAGTTCTCCGTCAATATCAGCAAACCCCTCCCCTAATTGTCAACCCTCCAGTTCTCCCTCAAAATCAGCAATCCTCTCCCCAATTGTCAACCCTCCAGTTCTCCGTCAATATCAGCAAACCCCTCCCCCAATTGTCAACCTTCCAGTTCTCCCTCAATATCGGCAAACCCCTCCCCTAATTGTCAACCCTCGTTCTCCCTCAATATCAGCAAACCCCTCCCCTAATTGTCAACCCTCCAGTTCTCCCTCAATATCAGCAAACCCCTCCCCTAATTGTCAACCCTCCAGTTCTCCGTCAATATCAGCAAACCCCTCCCCTAATTGTCAACCCTCCAGTTCTCCATCAATATCAGCAAACCCCTCCCCAATTGTCAACCCTCCAGTTCTCCGTCAATATCAGCAAACCCCTCCCCTAATTGTCAACCCTCCAGTTCTCCATCAATATCAGCAAACCCCTCCCCAATTGTCAACCCTCCAGTTCTCCCTCAATATCAGCAAACCCCTCCCCTAATTGTCAACCCTCCAGTTCTCCCTCAATATCAGCAAACCCCTCCCCTAATTGTCAACCCTCGTTCTCCCTCCATATCTGTAAACCCCTCCCCTAATTGTCAACCCTCCAGTTCTCCCTCAATATCAGCAAACCCCTCCCCCAATTGTCAACCTTCCAGTTCTCCCTCAATATCGGCAAACCCCGCTAATTGTCAACCTTCCAGTTCTCCCTCAATATCAGCAAACCCCACCCCTAATTGTCAACCCTCCAGTTCTCCTTCAATATCAGCAAACCCCTCCCCAATTGTCAACCCTCCAGTTCTCCGTCAATATCAGCAAACCCCTCCCCTAATTGTCAACCCTCCAGTTCTCCATCAATATCAGCAAACCCCTCCCCAATTGTCAACCCTCCAGTTCTCCCTCAATATCAGCAAACCCCTCCCCTAATTGTCAACCCTCCAGTTCTCCCTCAATATCAGCAAACCCCTCCCCTAATTGTCAACCCTCGTTCTCCCTCCATATCTGTAAACCCCTCCCCTAATTGTCAACCCTCCAGTTCTCCCTCAATATCAGCAAACCCCTCCCCTAATTGTCAACCCTCCAGTTCTCCCTCAATATCAGCAAACCCCTCCCCTAATTGTCAACCCTCCAGTTCTCCCTCAATATCAGCAAACCCCTCCCAACTGTCAACCCTCCAGTTTTCCCTCAATATCGACAAACCCCACTAATTGTCAACCCTCCAGTTCTCCCTCAATATCAGTAAACCCCTCCCCAATTGTTAAGCCTCTATGCTCTCCCTGGTGAAATCAAAGCAAGAGTATTTAATTAGGACCTTGCTTACACCCCCTGCCCCCTTCCCACCCCACGTGCAGATCACACCTCACCCTGACCTGGCAAACGGTCACGACGGTCACCTGTATCTTGTGTAAAACTCCTGCCACTGCCTGTAAGGAGTTTGCACGCTCTCCCTGCAGCCTGCCACTGTCCAAACACCTGCCGGTCAGAGGGGTGACTGGTCATTGCAAACTGTCCTGTGATTAGGCTGCGGTTAACTTGGGGTTTGCTGGGCCTATCCTGCACCAAGTCTCAATAAATAAATAAAAACCAAATAAATCCTCTTGGTAACGTCCTGACCCGGCAACTTGTTTAAAGGGTCACCATCCTCATCCGTACGTAGGGGGGATTCGTGTTTGGGTGTTTTTGTCTTCAGGCCGGTTCGGCACACATTGTGGGCCCCTGTTCCTGTTGCTGTATTCTTCCATGTTTGATGTGTCTTGTGTTAAATTCCCCTTGACTCTGCAACCTCTCGTCCTGAGATCCAGACAGCACCTTCCTCCTGGTAAAGTCCTGGCCCAGCAACTAGTTTAACAGTCACGACGGTCACCTGTATCTTGTGTTAAATTCCTTCGACTCGACAACCTCTCTTCCTGAGATCTTGGTAGAGATGGAGCCCGTTCACGTGCTTAATGCTCCAGATAAGCCTTCTGCCAAATAGATCATTCCCTTCATCCTAAACTGACACTACACCGTCTCTTACAATTTGCACGCCTACAGAAAAGCACTGCTCTTCTCTCTGCAATCACTGTATTTTTCATTACCCCTCTCCCATGGTTCTCACAACATGGGCCATTTCGCCTCCGCTTTTCCTTTCACCCTCCTCTGCATTCTGCGACATTCTGGCCGCTCGGACTTCGGTCGCCGTACTTTCTGGAACGGAGGGCTTCGGTCCCGAGGAGAGTGGAGAGACTCTCACTGCAAACTTGTCAGTGGTGACCTGAGAGCGGTTTTTAAATTCTGAGACCCACAGTAGGTGCAGTAGTGTCGAGGGTTACGGATTTTGTCCAGGAGCTGAGAACTCTAAAACTAGGCAAAATGAGAATACAGTATCAAAATACTGAAACTATTTTTTTTTAAATACTGCCCTTGCAAAATCATTCTTATGACAGTAGGTGAAAGTCACTAACAGTTTCCATTGCTACGGGGGCCTCAGTAACGTAGCAATCAACGTGACTCTTCAACAGCTTGGGACATCACAGTTCACGGTTGATGTCATCGGCTCATCCTCCTCGTGCAAGCTGCGGGTCTCCTCCCACGGCCCAAAGGTGACACCGGCGAGGAGGCTACTGGCCTTTGGAAATCGTACTGTGATTAGGCCAGGGTCAGATCGGGGGCCGCCGGGCGGCATGGCTCGAAGGGCCAGAGGGGTCTCGAGGGAGACCGTTGGACAGAGAGCACGAGTGAGAGGAGAGATAGTGAGAGAGATACGGGAGGGAGAGAGAGGTAAGGGAAGGAGGGAGAGGAAGAGAGAGACGGGAGGGGAGTGGGAGAGGGAGAGGGGGGAGAGAGAGAGAGAGAGAGAGAGAACAAACAGAGAAGTCGTGGAGAGGGGGAGGGCGGGGGAGAGAGAGAGACACACACACAGCACAAGCAAGAGCAAGACACAGAGAACAAACAGAGAGGGGAACACGGAGATGGGGGGGAGGAGAGAGAGCGAGGGTGAGAGAGAGAGAGGGAGAGAGAGAACAAACAGAGAGGTCATGGAGAGGGGGCAGCGGGAGAGAGAGAGAGACACACACACAGCACAAGCAAGAGCAAGAGACAGAGAGAACGAACAGAGAGGGGAACATGGAGATGGGGGGAGGGGGAGGAGAGAGAGCGAGGGAGAGGGAGGGAGGGAGGGGGAGAGAGAGAGGGGGGAGAGAGAGAGAGGGGGGGAGAGAGAGAGAGAGAGAACGAGCAAGAGCAGTTGAAGACCACAGTACCCAAATTAATATTGAACAATTTACAAGTGCAGATTTATACACCGTGGAACACAGATCCGTACACCATACCGGAAATGTGGAACACATCGACCCTCTCCGACACAGATCCTCACCACGCTGCGTGACAAACCAATTAATTACGTCAAAAAGTCGTCGAAGACACAACACCCAACAGCACATACCGACTGATCCGTGGTCAGCGGAGTGTAGCCAGTCATAAGGAAGTGTAGCCTCGGAGTGGGAATGAGCGAAGCAATGAGGCCGATCAGATCGTTGTTCATGTATCCGGGGTAACGCAGAGTGGTGGTACTTGCAGACATGATGGTGGATACCTGAGGGGGGAGAAAAATCAATCACAAAGTTGTGTTGCAACTAAAATAAAAACACGGAGTAGGTGTTCCAGCAAATCGCTGTAGCTCAGCAAGGCACACTCGACTGGAGGGCACTCGACCGGCACAGGAACAGGCCCTTTAGCCCATCTAGGCTGTGCTCAGTACACTCGACCGGCACAGAAACAGGCCCTTCAGCCCATCTAGGCTGTGCCAAACTGTGACTCCCATCTACCTGCACACAGACTGAGGCTCTCCACACCTCGACTCCACACGTAGCTGTCCAAACTCCTCTCTAACATTGAAATCAAGCTCGCACGCACCACCTGTACTGGCAGCTCATTCCACATTCTCACCACCCTCTGAGAAGTTACCCCTCATGATCCCCTTAAACTTCTCACCTTTCACCCTTAACCCACGACCTCTACTTGTAGCCCCACCCCATCTCAGTGGAAAAGCCTGCTTGCATTTACCCTATCTATACCCCGCACAATTTTGATGCAACACACACACAAAGTGCTGCAGGAACTCAGCGTCTGTGGAAAAGAGTAAAGAGACGACGTTTCGGGCCGAGACCCTGGATCGGGGCTGGAAAGGGAGGGGGAAGGAGTCAGACTGGGGGAGCGGGTGAAGTAGAGAGCTGGGCAGTTGAGTGATGTAAGAGGTTATCGGCTGGAGAGAAGGGAATCTGATAGGAGAGGGTAGATGGCCATGGAGGAAAGGGAAGGGGGAGGTTTTGGGCAGCTTGAGAAATCGCTGTTCATGCCATCAGGTTGGAGGCCACCCAGACGGAAGGGAGTGCGGTCTCATCAGAAGAGGCCGTGGGCTGACATGTTGGAATGGGAAGAGGAAGTGGAATTGAAATGACTACCCAATGGAAAATCCCGCTTTTCGTGGCAGACTGAGCAGACGAAGCGGTCTCACCGATACCCAGGAGGCTGCTCCGGGTACAGACTCACAGGTGAAGGCCTCGACTGGAAGGACTGCTTGGGTCGTGGAGGAGGAGGAGCAGGGGCAGGGGCAGGGGCAGGGGCAGCATTTGTTCTGCTTGCAGGGATAAGTGCCAGGAGGTGGATCAGCGGGGAGGGACGAATGCACCAGGGAGTCGCGTTGGAAGGATTCTCTGCAGAAAGCAGGAAGTGGGGAGGGAAAGCTGTGCTTGGTAGTGGGATCCCGCTGGAGATGGCGGAAGTTACGTTGAATTATGAGCTAGACATGGAGGCTTGGGCTGGTGGGTGGCAGATGAGGACAGGAGGAATCCTACCACGGGTGTGGTGGCGGGAGGGAGGGGGGAGGACAAATGTGCGCGAAGTGGAGGTGATGCGGGTGAATGCTACATTGATGCTGGAGAAGGGAAGCCCCTTTCTTTGAAGAAGGGGGACGCTTTAGTTGTCCTGGAATGAAAAGCCTCATCCTGAGAGCAGTGGAGACGGAGGAACTGAGAGAAGGAATGGCATTTTTACAAGTGAAAGGTCGATCCTCTATGTTTAAGGGCAAAATGACAATACCGAACCTGCCTCTACCACTTCTACCGGAAGCTCATTCCACACAGCTACCACTCTCTGAGTAAAGAAGTTCCCCCTCGTGTTACCCCTAAACTTTTGCCCCTTAACTCTCAACTCTTGTCCTCTTGTTTTAATCTCCCCTACTCTCAATGGAAAAAGCCTATCCCCTCTATCTATCCCCCTCATAATTTTAAATACCTCTATCAAGTCCCCCCTCAACCTTCTATGCTCCAAACAATAAAGACCTAACTTGTTCAACCTTTCTCTGTAACCCAGGTAACATTCTAGTAAATCTCCTCTGTACTCTCTCTATTTTGACACCTTTCCTATAATTCAGTGACCAGAACTGTACACAATACTCCAAATTTGGCCTCGCCAATGCCTTGTACAATTTTAACATTACATCCCAACTCCTATACTCAGTGCTCTGATTTATAAAGGCCAACATACCAAAAGCTTTCTTCACCACCCTATCCATGTGAGATTCCACTTTCAAGGAACTATGCACCATTATTCCTAGATCTCTCTGTTCTACTGCATTCCTCACCTCTGCCCTTATACCTCAGGTCCTCCAGACACAGCAACATCCTTGTAAATCTTCTCTGCACTCTTTGGACCTTACTTACCCTGTCGGTAGGTGACCAAGACTGCACACGATACTCCAAATTAGGCCTTACTGACGACTTCAACTTAACATCCCCTCTCCTGTACTCAGTACTTTGACTTGTGAAGGCCGATCACAAGGCCGAAGACCCTAAAGTTTTCTTGACCACCCCACCTTCCTGTCACGCCACTTCCAATGAATTAGGAACCTGTATTCCCAGATCCCTCTGCTGATGAAAACAATTGCATCAGGGACAATAAATGACTGCAATCGTTCGCCATCAGAGTAAGTCCAGGAAAAGGGAATAACCTGGATCAGAAAAGGCTGCAAGATACTTCCACCACTCCCAAGATTGTATTGCAGCACGAGATGTGCCTCTACAAAAGCCTCCTCCCCATGTAGTTCAAGATTACTGTCATTCAAATGGACACATGCATACAGCTAAACAATGTCCCTCAGGGACCAAATGCAAAACACCAACGTCTATCACACAGAGCACAGAAAATAATGCTAATAGTTTGAAAAAAAACTGTATTCTGCAGATATCCAAGTTGACATGAAGTATACACACAACTATACAATAATATCTGCAGCTGTGTGCCCAGAGACTCGTGATCTTTGGGCACAGAGTTCGAAAAAAGTAACGTGGTGGACTTTTAACATCGTAAACCAGCGAGTTGTTTGTTATGTCTCCCCGCTCGCTTTTTTCCCCTTGTTGGAGGAGAGGGGAGGGGGAGGGAGAGGAAGAGAGGGAGGGGCATGCCAGATACCAGGTGAACGAGCAGTCTTGGGGGTAACTGTAAGACTGCGTCTCTACTGTTGCCTTGGTCTCGCTTCAGTGCTTGGTGAAGGGTGGCGATTTTTTTTTTGCGGTGGAGGGAGGGGGGAATCATTACTTGCTGTTGCTTACGGGTGGGAGGGGGAGCTGGGGTGCGCTTTGGGCTGCTAACACTTGACTGGCGTTCATTCTTTGGGGCACTCCTCTGTTTCTGTGGATGGTTGTGAAGAAAAAGCATTTCAGGATGTATTTCGTATACATTTCTCTGACATTAAATCATACCTTTGCTCTCTTGTCCATTCCCAGCAACCATTTTAATGTGAATTCCTGCACCCCCAATTCCCTTAGATTAATTCTCACCATCCCATACTTCCTGCAACTCAGAACTACATGTTCTACTGACTCCTCTTCCTGACATTCCTCACACAGTCCTGTCTGGTGTTTCCCTGTCAATTTCAATGTTTGGTTTAGTGCACAGTGCCCCAGCCTTAACCTAGTCCACAGTTTCCTCTCTTCTGTCTCCACTGCCTACCCTAGTACCTGTAACACTCTTTTGTATTTGATATAAATAAGCAGAGGTCAGGATACTTATAGTTTTCTGAAGGGATAGGTTTTTTTTATATAGGATATGATGGATAAGCAGGAATAGGGTACTAGGATGGCCAAAGAAGGATAAAGTGTAGATTGGGGGGGGGGGGAGAGGGAGGGAGAGAGGGAGAGAGGGAGAGAGAGGGAGAGAGAGCGAGAGAGAGAGAGAGAGAGGGAGAGAGGGAGGGAGAGGGAGAGAGGGAGAGAGGGAAGGGGAGAGAGAAGGAGAGAGAGAGAGAGAGGGAGGGAGAGAGAGAGAGAGAGAGGGAGGGAGGGAGAGGGAGAGAGAGAGGGAGGGAGGGAGAGGGAGAGGGAGAGGGAGAGGGAGAGGGAGAGGGAGAGGGAGAGGGAGAGGGAGAGGGAGAGGGAGAGGGAGAGGGAGAGGGAGAGGGAGAGGGAGAGGGAGAGGGAGAGGGAGAGGGAGAGGGAGAGGGGGAGAGAGAGAGAGAGAGAGAGAGAGAGAGAGAGAGAGAGAAAGAAAGAAAATGGGTGAAGGGATTTAGAATGCAAATCTATCGTCCGATCCACATTCCGGAGCAGAAGGTGGTGGTAATCCACCATGAAGCTGAGAGCCAACCGACGTAAAAGAAGAAGAAATTGTACCTTTTTGAAACCTTTTGATATTACTATTAGAAGAGTGCAGAGATTGGATATGATATCCAAAACTTCTATAGATATGTGGTGGAGAGTGTACTGACTGGCTGCATCTGGTATGGAAACACCAATGCCCTTGCAAGGAAAATCCTATAAAAGGAAGTGGAAGTGGATTTGGCCCAGTCCATTACAAGTAAAGCCATCGAGCACATCGACGTGACACGCTGTTGGAGGAAAGCAGCATCCATCATCAGAGATCTTCACCCCCTAGGTCATGCTCTTTTCTCGCTGCTGCCATCAGGTAGAAGGTTCAGGAGCCTCAGGACTCACACCACCAGGTTCAAAAACAATTACCACCCCTCGAGGCTCTTGAACAAAAGGGGATAACTACACTATCTATTGAGATGCTCCCTTTATCCTGTTATTTCATGGCCTTGTTATTTATTGCAATTAACTTACATTTGCATCTACACAGTTTGTTGTCTCCTGCACTCTGGCTGATCTTCCATCCATCCTGTTTACAGTTACTGTTCTATAGACTCACTGACCAGGCCAGCAGGACACAGAATCTCAGGGCTCAGTGTGGTGACACGTATGTACTCCGATAATAAATTTTACTTCGAACTTTCAATACCAAGTAATGTGTACTGGATAGAAACAGTGCGTTCAGCAGTCTAACAACCCGGGAAAAGAGGCTATCATCCAGCCAAAGTGCCTGACCTGATACTGCACTACTCTCTGCCTGACGATAGCTTGTGGGAGAAATGCGAGGAGTTCATCCCCACACATTTGCATGTCAAATGTCCAATGTGTCAAAATGACAAACTGCCTTTACTTCCGCTCAAAAGCCTCAGTCTAAACTCGAAGCTAGCAAAATAGGTAGGGGGAAGGGCAGTTGATGAGGGAAATAGTAAATATCTAGAGGCACCATCCAGGGCAGAACGAGTGCGACGTTGTTGGAGGATAAGCTGTGGTGTTTGACAGGGACAAATGAGAGCAGTGTGACATTGGCAGGGATTCCCATGTTAATTTTGATATAGTCAGTGGCAACAGTATCAGGTGCACCCGCTGACTGGATTCCATTAGATTAGATTAGATCCAACTTTATTGTCACTGTGTCGAGTACAGATACAAAGCCAAATGAAATGCAGTTCGCATCTAACCAGAAGTGCAAAGAAGAGTGTTACTAATGCAAATATCTAATCACACAATAATGTGGAAGCAACTTAATCCATTGGAGGATGCACAAATAGTTAAGAGGTTCAGTTGTTGTGAATACCAAATGTCAAAATGGAGAGGAATTGCAATCCCAGTCACTTTGACTGTTCATTCCGGAAGGCGTGGTACGAATATCTTACAAACCCCAAGGATTGAAACAGAGTTTCAAAGGTTTACACAAAATGCCATAAACAAAAAATAAATAACCAGACAGTGGCAATTTCTGTAGGCAAAAACACCTTATCAGTGAGTTCAGAGTGCGTCAGTGATACAGAAAAGGCAACAGTATGTCTGAGTCAGGGAGAACGGGAGAGTGTCCATGAGTCGGGGACGATAGGAGAGTTTGAGCCGGGGAGGGTGTCTGTGAGTCAGGGAGGATGGGAGAGTGTCCGTGAGTCGGGGGGGACCGGAGTGTCCGTGAATCGGGGAGGACGGACAGTGTCAGTGAGTCGGGGAGAGTGTCTGTGAGTCAGGGAGAGTGTCTGTAAATCGGGGAGGACGGGAGAGTGTCTGTGAGTCGGGGACAGTGTCTGTGAGTCAGGAGGATGGGAGAGTGTCTGTGAGTCAGGAGGATGGGAGAGTGTCTGTGAGTCGGGGAGGACGGACAGTGTCTGTGAGTTGGGAAGAGTGTCCGTGAGTCGGGGAGGACGGGAGAGTGTCTGTGAGTCGGGGAGGACGGAGAGTGTCTGTGAGTCGGGGAGGACGGGAGAGTGTCTGTGAGTCGGGGAGGACGGAGAGTGTCTGTGAGTCGGGGAGGACGGGAGAGTGTCCGTGAGTCGGGGGGGACCGGAGTGTCCGTGAATCGGGGAGGACGGACAGTGTCAGTGAGTCGGGGAGAGTGTCTGTGAGTCAGGGAGAGTGTCTGTAAATCGGGGAGGACGGGAGAGTGTCCGTGAGTCGGGGAGGACGGGAGAGAGTCTGTGAGTCGGGGAGGACGGGAGAGTGTCTGTGAGTCGGGGAGGACAGGAGAGTGTCTGTGAGTCGGGGAGGACGGAGAGTGTCTGTGAGTCGGGGAGGACGGAGAGTGTCTGTGAGTCGGGGAGGACGGAGAGTGTCCGTGAGTCGGGGAGGACGGAGAGTGTCTGTGAGTCGGGGAGGACGGGAGAGTGTCTGTGAGTCAGGAGGATGGGAGAGTGTCTGTGAGTCGGGGAGGACGGAGAGTGTCCGTGAGTCGGGGAGGACGGAGAGTGTCCGTGAGTCGGGGAGGACGGAGAGTGTCTGTGAGTCGGGGAGGACGGGAGAGTGTCCGTGAGTCGGGGAGGACGGGAGAGTGTCCGTGAGTCGGGGAGGACGGAGAGTGTCCGTGAGTCGGGGAGGACGGACAGTGTCCGTTAGTCGGGGAGGACGGAGAGTGTCTGTGAGTCGGGGAGGACGGAGAGTGTCTGTGAGTCGGGGAGGACGGAGAGTGTCTGTGAGTCGGGGAGGACGGGAGAGTGTCTGTGAGTCGGGGAGGACGGGAGAGTGTCTGTGAGTCAGGAGGACCGGGAGAGTGTCTGTGAGTCGGGGAGGACGGGAGAGTGTCCGTGAGTCGGGGAGGACGGGAGAGTGTCTGTGAGTCTGGGAGGACGGGAGAGTGTCTGTGAGTCAGGAGGACGGGAGAGTGTCTGTGAGTCGGGGAGGACGGGAGAGTGTCTGTGAGTCGGGGAGGACGGGAGAGTGTCTGTGAGTCGGGGAGGACGGAGAGTGTCTGTGAGTCAGGAGGATGGGAGAGTGTCTGTGAGTCGGGGAGGACGGGAGAGTGTCTGTGAGTCGGGGAGGACGGAGAGTGTCTGTGAGTCGGGGAGGACGGGAGAGTGTCTGTGAGTCGGGGAGGAGGGGAGAGTGTCTGTGAGTCGGGGAGGACGGGAGAGTGTCTGTGAGTCGGGGAGGACGGGAGAGTGTCCGTGAGTTGGGGAGGACAGGAGAGTGTCTGTGAGTCGGGGAGGACGGGAGAGTGTCTGTGAGTCGGGGAGGACGGAGAGTGTCTGTGAGTCGGGGACAGTGTCTGTGAGTCAGGAGGATGGGAGAGTGTCTGTGAGTCAGGAGGATGGGAGAGTGTCTGTGAGTCGGGAGGACGGGAGAGTGTCCGTGAGTCGGGGAGGACAGGAGAGTGTCCCGTGAGTCGGGGAGGACGGAGAGTGTCCGTGAGTCGGGAGGACGGACAGTGTCCGTTAGTCGGGAAGACGGAGAGTGTCTGTGAGTCGGGGAAGACGGAGAGTGTCTGTGAGTCGGGGAGGACGGAGAGTGTCTGTGAGTCGGGGAGGACGGGAGAGTGTCTGTGAGTCGGGAGGACGGGGAGAGTGTCTGTGAGTCAGGAGGATGGGAGAGTGTCTGTGAGTCGGGAGGACGGGAGAGTGTCTGTGAGTCGGGGAGGACGGAGAGTGTCTGTGAGTCGGGGAGGACGGGAGAGTGTCTGTGAGTCGGGGAGGAGGGGAGAGTGTCTGTGAGTCGGGAGGACGGGAGAGTGTCTGTGAGTCGGGAGGACGGGAGAGTGTCCGTGAGTTGGGAGGACAGGAGAGTGTCTGTGAGTCGGGGAGGACGGGAGAGTGTCTGTGAGTCGGGGAGGACGGAGAGTGTCTGTGAGTCGGGGACAGTGTCTGTGAGTCAGGAGGATGGGAGAGTGTCTGTGAGTCAGGAGGATGGGAGAGTGTCTGTGAGTCGGGGAGGACGGGAGAGTGTCTGTGAGTCGGGGAGGACAGGAGAGTGTCCGTGAGTCGGGGAGGACGGAGAGTGTCCGTGAGTCGGGGAGGACGGACAGTGTCCGTTAGTCGGGGAGGACGGGAGAGTGTCTGTGAGTCGGGGAGGACGGGAGAGTGTCCGTGAGTCAGGAGGATGGGAGAGTGTCCGTGAGTCGGGGAGGGACGGGAGAGTGTCTGTGAGTCGGGGAGGACGGGAGAGTGTCTGTGAATCGGGGAGGACGGGAGTGTGTCCGTGAGTCGGGGAGGACGGAGAGTGTCTGTGAGTCGGGGAGGACAGGAGAGTGTCTGTGAGTCGGGGAGGACGGGAGAGTGTCCGTGAGTCGGGGAGGACGGGAGAGTGTCTGTGAGTCGGGGAGGACGGGAGAGTGTCCGTGAGTCAGGAGGATGGGAGAGTGTCCGTGAGTCGGGGAGGACGGGAGAGTGTCTGTGAGTCGGGGAGGACGGGAGAGTGTCTGTGATCGGGGAGGACGGGAGTGAGTCCGTGAGTCGGGGAGGACGGAGAGTGTCTGTGAGTCGGGGAGGACAGGAGAGTGTCTGTGAGTCGGGGAGGACGGAGAGTGTCTGTGAGTCGGGGAGGACGGGAGAGTGTCTGTGAGTCAGGAGGATGGGAGAGTGTCTGTGAGTTGGGGAGGACGGGAGAGTGTCTGTGAGTCGGGGAGGACGGGAGAGTGTCTGTGAGTCGGGGAGGACGGAGAGTGTCTGTGAGTCGGGGAGGACGGAGAGTGTCTGTGAGTCGGGGAGGACGGGAGAGTGTCTGTGAGTCGGGGAGGACGGAGAGTGTCTGTGAGTCGGGGACAGGGTCTGTGAGTCAGGAGGATGGGAGAGTGTCTGTGAGTCGGGGAGGACGGAGAGTGTCTGTGAGTCGGGAGGACGGAGAGTGTCTGTGAGTCAGGAGGATGGGAGAGTGTCTGTGAGTCGGGGAGGACGGAGAGTGTCTGTGAGTCGGGCAGGACGGAGAGTGTCTGTGAGTCGGGGAGGACGGGAGAGTGTCTGTGAGTCGGGGAGGAGGGGAGAGTGTCTGTGAGTCGGGGAGGAGGGGAGAGTGTCTGAGAGTCGGGGAGGACGGGAGAGTGTCCGTGAGTCGGGGAGGACGGGAGAGTGTCTGTGAGTCGGGGAGGACGGGAGAGTGTCCGTGAGTCGGGGAGGACGGGAGAGTGTCTGTGAGTCGGGGAGGACGGAGAGTGTCTGTGAGTCGGGGGACAGGGTCTGTGAGTCAGGAGGACGGGAGAGTGTCTGTGAGTCGGGGAGGACGGGAGAGTGTCTGTGAGTCGGGGAGGAGGGGAGAGTGTCTGTGAGTCGGGGAGGACGGGAGAGTGTCTGTGAGTCGGGGAGGACGGGAGAGTGTCCGTGAGTTGGGGAGGACGGGAGAGTGTCTGTGAGTCGGGGAGGACGGGAGAGTGTCTGTGAGTCGGGGAGGACGGAGAGTGTCTGTGAGTCGGGGGACAGTGTCTGTGAGTCAGGAGGATGGGAGAGTGTCTGTGAGTCAGGGAGGAAGGGAGAGTGTCTGTGAGTCAGGAGGATGGGAGAGTGTCTGTGAGTCAGGGAGGATGGGAGAGTGTCTGTGAGTCGGGGAGGACGGGAGAGTGTCTGTGAGTCGGGGAGGACGGGAGAGTGTCTGTGAATCGGGGAGGACGGGAGTGTGTCCGTGAGTCGGGGAGGACGGAGAGTGTCTGTGAGTCGGGGAGGACAGGAGAGTGTCTGTGAGTCGAGGAGGACGGGAGAGTGTCTGTGAGTCGGGGAGGACGGGAGAGTGTCTGTGAGTCAGGAGGATGGGAGAGTGTCTGTGAGTCGGGGAGGACGGGAGAGTGTCTGTGAGTCGGGAGGACGGAGAGTGTCTGTGAGTCGGGGAGGACGGGAGAGTGTCTGTGAGTCGGGGAGGACGGGAGAGTGTCTGTGAGTCGGGGAGGACGGAGAGTGTCTGTGAGTCGGGGACAGGGTCTGTGAGTCAGGAGGATGGGAGAGTGTCTGTGAGTCGGGGAGGACGGGAGAGTGTCTGTGAGTCGGGGAGGACGGGAGAGTGTCTGTGAATCGGGGAGGACGGGAGTGTGTCCGTGAGTCGGGGAGGACGGAGAGTGTCTGTGAGTCGGGGAGGACAGGAGAGTGTCTGTGAGTCGAGGAGGACGGAGAGTGTCTGTGAGTCGGGGAGGACGGGAGAGTGTCTGTGAGTCAGGAGGATGGGAGAGTGTCTGTGAGTCGGGAGGACGGGAGAGTGTCTGTGAGTCGGGGAGGACGGAGAGTGTCTGTGAGTCGGGGAGGACGGAGAGTGTCTGTGAGTCGGGGAGGACGGGAGAGTGTCTGTGAGTCGGGAGGACGGACGGAGTGTCTGTGAGTCGGGGACAGGGTCTGTGAGTCAGGAGGAGGGAGAGTGTCTGTGAGTCGGGGAGGACGGGAGAGTGTCTGTGAGTCGGGGAGGACGGGAGAGTGTCTGTGAGTCGGGAGGAGGGGAGAGTGTCTGTGAGTCGGGGAGGACGGGAGAGTGTCTGTGAGTCGGGGAGGACGGGAGAGTGTCTGTGAGTCGGGGAGGACGGGAGAGTGTCTGTGAGTCGGGAGGAGGGGAGAGTGTCTGTGAGTCGGGGAGGACGGGAGAGTGTCTGTGAGTCGGGGAGGACGGGAGAGTGTCCGTGAGTTGGGGAGGACCGGAGAGTGTCTGTGAGTCGGGGAGGACGGGAGAGTGTCTGTGAGTCGGGGAGGACGGAGAGTGTCTGTGAGTCGGGGACAGTGTCTGTGAGTCAGGAGGATGGGAGAGTGTCTGTGAGTCAGGAGGATGGGAGAGTGTCTGTGAGTCGGGGAGGACGGACAGTGTCTGTGAGTTGGGAAGAGTGTCCGTGAGTCGGGGAGGACGGGAGAGTGTCTGTGAGTCGGGAGGACGGAGAGTGTCTGTGAGTCGGGAGGACGGGAGAGTGTCTGTGAGTCGGGGAGGACGGGAGAGTGTCTGTGAGTCGGGGAGGACGGAGAGTGTCTGTGAGTCGGAGACAGGGTCTGTGAGTCAGGAGGATGGGAGAGTGTCTGTGAGTCGGGGAGGACGGAGAGTGTCTGTGAGTCGGGGAGGACGGAGAGTGTCTGTGAGTCAGGAGGATGGGAGAGTGTCTGTGAGTCGGGGAGGACGGGAGAGTGTCTGTGAGTCGGGCAGGACGGGAGAGTGTCTGTGAGTCGGGGAGGACGGGGAGAGTGTCTGTGAGTCGGGGAGGAGGGGAGAGTGTCTGTGAGTCGGGGAGGAGGGGAGAGTGTCTGAGAGTCGGGGAGGACGGGAGAGTGTCCGTGAGTCGGGGAGGACGGGAGAGTGTCTGTGAGTCGGGGAGGACGGGAGAGTGTCCGTGAGTCGGGGAGGACGGGAGAGTGTCTGTGAGTCGGGGAGGACGGAGAGTGTCTGTGAGTCGGGGACAGGGTCTGTGAGTCAGGAGGACGGGAGAGTGTCTGTGAGTCGGGGAGGACGGGAGAGTGTCTGTGAGTCGGGGAGGAGGGGAGAGTGTCTGTGAGTCGGGGAGGACGGGAGAGTGTCTGTGAGTCGGGGAGGACGGGAGAGTGTCCGTGAGTTGGGGAGGACGGGAGAGTGTCTGTGAGTCGGGGAGGACGGAGAGTGTCTGTGAGTCGGGGAGGACGGAGAGTGTCTGTGAGTCGGGGACAGTGTCTGTGAGTCAGGAGGATGGGAGAGTGGTCTGTGAGTCAGGAGGATGGGAGAGTGTCTGTGAGTCAGGAGGATGGGAGAGTGTCTTGTGAGTCGGGGAGGACGGGAGAGTGTTTGTGAGTCGGGGAGGACGGGAGAGTGTCTGTGAATCGGGGAGGACGGGAGTGTGTCCGTGAGTCGGGGAGGACGGAGAGTGTCTGTGAGTCGGGGAGGACAGGAGAGTGTCTGTGAGTCGAGGAGGACGGAGAGTGTCTGTGAGTCGGGGAGGACGGGAGAGTGTCTGTGAGTCAGGAGGATGGGAGAGTGTCTGTGAGTCGGGGAGGACGGGAGAGTGTCTGTGAGTCGGGGAGGACGGAGAGTGTCTGTGAGTCGGGGAGGACGGGAGAGTGTCTGTGAGTCGGGGAGGACGGGAGAGTGTCTGTGAGTCGGGGAGGACGGAGAGTGTCTGTGAGTCGGGGACAGGGTCTGTGAGTCAGGAGGATGGGAGAGTGTCTGTGAGTCGGGGAGGACGAGAGTGTCTGTGAGTCGGGGAGGACGGAGAGTGTCTGTGAGTCAGGAGGATGGGAGAGTGTCTGTGAGTCGGGGAGGACGGGAGAGTGTCTGTGAGTCGGGGAGGACGGGAGAGTGTCTGTGAGTCGGGGAGGAGGGGAGAGTGTCTGTGAGTCGGGGAGGACGGGAGAGTGTCTGTGAGTCGGGGAGGACGGGAGAGTGTCCGTGAGTTGGGGAGGACAGGAGAGTGTCTGTGAGTCGGGGAGGACGGGAGAGTGTCTGTGAGTCGGGAGGACGGAGAGTGTCTGTGAGTCGGGGAGGACGGGAGAGTCTCCGTGAGTTGGGGAGGACAGGAGAGTGTCTGTGAGTCGGGGAGGACGGGAGAGTGTCTGTGAGTCGGGGAGGACGGGAGAGTGTCTGTGAATCGGGGAGGACGGAGTGTGTCCGTGAGTCGGGGAGGACGGAGAGTGGTCTGTGAGTCGGGGAGGACAGGAGAGTGTCTGTGAGTCGGGGAGGACGGGAGAGTGTCCGTGAGTCGGGGAGGACGGGAGAGTGTCTGTGAGTCGGGGAGGACGGGAGAGTGTCCGTGAGTCAGGAGGATGGGAGAGTGTCCGTGAGTCGGGGAGACGGAGAGTGTCCGTGAGTCGGGGAGGACGGGAGAGTGTCCGTGAGTCGGGGAGGACGGAGAGTGTCTGTGAGTCGGGGAGGACGGAGAGTGTCCGTGAGTCAGGAGGATGGGGAGAGTGTCCGTGAGTCGGGAGGACGGGGAGAGTGTCTGTGAGTCGGGGAGGACGGGAGAGTGTCTGTGAATCGGGGAGGACGGGAGTGTGTCCGTGAGTCGGGGAGGACGGAGAGTGTCTGTGAGTCGGGGAGGACAGGAGAGTGTCTGTGAGTCGGGGAGGACGGAGAGTGTCTGTGAGTCGGGGAGGACGGGAGAGTGTCTGTGAGTCAGGAGGATGGGAGAGTGTCTGTGAGTTGGGGAGGACGGGAGAGTGTCTGTGAGTCGGGGAGGACGGGAGAGTGTCTGTGAGTCGGGGAGGACGGAGAGTGTCTGTGAGTCGGGGAGGACGGGAGAGTGTCTGTGAGTCGGGGAGGACGGGAGAGTGTCTGTGAGTCGGGGAGGACGGAGAGTGTCTGTGAGTCGGGGACAGGGTCTGTGAGTCAGGAGGATGGGAGAGTGTCTGTGAGTCGGGGAGGACGGAGAGTGTCTGTGAGTCGGGGAGGACGGAGAGTGTCTGTGAGTCAGGAGGATGGGAGAGTGTCTGTGAGTCGGGGAGGACGGGAGAGTGTCTGTGAGTCGGGCAGGACGGGAGAGTGTCTGTGAGTCGGGGAGGACGGGAGAGTGTCTGTGAGTCGGGAGGAGGGGAGAGTGTCTGTGAGTCGGGGAGGAGGGGAGTGTCTGTGAGTCGGGGACAGGGTCTGTGAGTCAGGAGGACGGGAGAGTGTCTGTGAGTCGGGGAGGACGGGAGAGTGTCTGTGAGTCGGGGAGGAGGGGAGAGTGTCTGTGAGTCGGGGAGGACGGGAGAGTGTCTGTGAGTCGGGGAGGACGGGAGAGTGTCCGTGAGTTGGGGAGGACGGGAGAGTGTCTGTGAGTTCGGGGAGGACGGGAGAGTGTCTGTGAGTCGGGGAGGACGAGAGTGTCTGTGAGTCGGGGACAGTGTCTGTGAGTCAGGAGGATGGGAGAGTGTCTGTGAGTCAGGAGGATGGGAGAGTGGTCTGTGAGTCAGGAGGATGGGAGAGTGTCTGTGAGTCGGGGAGGACGGGAGAGTGTCTGTGAGTCAGGAGGATGGGAGAGTGTCTGTGAGTCGGGGAGGACGGGAGAGTGTCTGTGAGTCGGGGAGGACGGAGAGTGTTCTGTGAGTCGGGGAGGACGGGAGAGTGTCCGTGAGTTGGGGAGGACGGGAGAGTGTCTGTGAGTCGGGGAGGACGGGAGAGTGTCTGTGAGTCGGGGAGGACGGAGAGTGTCTGTGAGTCGGGGACAGTATCTGTGAGTCAGGAGGATGGGAGAGTGTCTGTGAGTCAGGAGGATGGGAGAGTGTCTGTGAGTCAGGAGGATGGAGAGTGTCTGTGAGTCGGGAGGACGGGAGAGTGTCTGTGAGTCGGGGAGGACGGGAGAGTGTCTGTGAATCGGGGAGGACGGAGTGTGTCCGTGAGTCGGGGAGGACGGAGAGTGTCTGTGAGTCGGGGAGGACAGGAGAGTGTCTGTGAGTCGAGGAGGACGGAGAGTGTCTGTGAGTCGGGGAGGACGGGAGAGTGTCTGTGAGTCAGGAGGATGGGAGAGTGTCTGTGAGTCGGGGAGGACGGGAGAGTGTCTGTGAGTCGGGGAGGACGGAGAGTGTCTGTGAGTCGGGGAGGACGGGAGAGTGTCTGTGAGTCGGGGAGGACGGGAGAGTGTCTGTGAGTCGGGGAGGACGGAGAGTGTCTGTGAGTCGGGGACAGGGTCTGTGAGTCAGGAGGATGGGAGAGTGTCTGTGAGTCGGGGAGGACGGGAGAGTGTCTGTGAGTCGGGGAGGACGGGAGAGTGTCTGTGAATCGGGGAGGACGGAGTGTGTCCGTGAGTCGGGGAGGACGGAGAGTGTCTGTGAGTCGGGGAGGACAGGAGAGTGTCTGTGAGTCGAGGAGGACGGAGAGTGTCTGTGAGTCGGGGAGGGGGAGAGTGTCTGTGAGTCAGGAGGATGGGAGAGTGTCTGTGAGTCGGGGAGGACGGGAGAGTGTCTGTGAGTCGGGGAGGACGGAGAGTGTCTGTGAGTCGGGGAGGACGGGAGAGTGTCTGTGAGTCGGGGAGGACGGAGAGTGTCTGTGAGTCGGGGAGGACGGAGAGTGTCTGTGAGTCGGGGACAGGGTCTGTGAGTCAGGAGGATGGGAGAGTGTCTGTGAGTCGGGGAGGACGGGAGAGTGTCTGTGAGTCGGGGAGGACGGGAGAGTGTCTGTGAGTCGGGGAGGAGGGGAGAGTGTCTGTGAGTCGGGGAGGACGGGAGAGTGTCTGTGAGTCGGGGAGGACGGGAGAGTGTCTGTGAGTCGGGGAGGACGGGAGAGTGTCTGTGAGTCGGGAGGAGGGGAGAGTGGTCTGTGAGTCGGGGAGGACGGGAGAGTGTCTGTGAGTCGGGGAGGACGGGAGAGTGTCCGTGAGTTGGGGAGGACCGGAGGAGTGTCTGTGAGTCGGGGAGGACGGGAGAGTGTCTGTGAGTCGGGAGGACGGAGAGTGTCTGTGAGTCGGGGACAGTGTCTGTGAGTCAGGAGGATGGGAGAGTGTCTGTGAGTCAGGAGGATGGGAGAGTGTCTGTGAGTCGGGGAGGACGGACAGTGTCTGTGAGTTGGGAAGAGTGTCCGTGAGTCGGGGAGGACGGAGAGTGTCTGTGAGTCGGGGAGGACGGAGAGTGTCTGTGAGTCGGGGAGGACGGGAGAGTGTCTGTGAGTCGGGGAGGACGGGAGAGTGTCTGTGAGTCGGGGAGGACGGAGAGTGTCTGTGAGTCGGAGACAGGGTCTGTGAGTCAGGAGGATGGAGAGTGTCTGTGAGTCGGGGAGGACGGAGAGTGTCTGTGAGTCGGGGAGGACGGAGAGTGTCTGTGAGTCAGGAGGATGGGAGAGTGTCTGTGAGTCGGGGAGGACGGGAGAGTGTCTGTGAGTCGGGCAGGACGGGAGAGTGTCTGTGAGTCGGGGAGGACGGGAGAGTGTCTGTGAGTCGGGGAGGAGGGGAGAGTGTCTGTGAGTCGGGGAGGAGGGAGAGTGTCTGAGAGTCGGGGAGGACGGGAGAGTGTCCGTGAGTCGGGGAGGACGGAGAGTGTCTGTGAGTCGGGGAGGACGGGAGAGTCTCCGTGAGTTGGGGGAGGACAGGAGAGTGTCTGTGAGTCGGGGAGGACGGGAGAGTGTCTGTGAGTCGGGGAGGACGGGAGAGTGTCTGTGAATCGGGGAGGACGGGAGTGTGTCCGTGAGTCGGGGAGGACGGAGAGTGTCTGTGAGTCGGGGAGGACAGGAGAGTGTCTGTGAGTCGGGGAGGACGGGAGAGTGTCCGTGAGTCGGGGAGGACGGGAGAGTGTCTGTGAGTCGGGGAGGACGGGAGAGTGTCCGTGAGTCAGGAGGAATGGGAGAGTGTCCGTGAGTCGGGGAGGACGGGAGAGTGTCCGTGAGTCGGGGAGGACGGGAGAGTGTCCGTGAGTCGGGGAGGACGGAGAGTGTCTGTGAGTCGGGGAGGACGGGAGAGTGTCCGTGAGTCAGGAGGATGGGAGAGTGTCCGTGAGTCGGGGAGGACGGGAGAGTGTCTGTGAGTCGGGGAGGACGGGAGAGTGTCTGTGAATCGGAGGACGGGAGTGTGTCCGTGAGTCGGGGAGGACGGAGAGTGTCTGTGAGTCGGGGAGGACAGGAGAGTGTCTGTGAGTCGGGGAGGACGGAGAGTGTCTGTGAGTCGGGGAGGACGGGAGAGTGTCTGTGAGTCAGGAGGATGGGAGAGTGTCTGTGAGTTGGGGAGGACGGAGAGTGTCTGTGAGTCGGGGAGGACGGGAGAGTGTCTGTGAGTCGGGGAGGACGGGAGAGTGTCTGTGAGTCGGGGAGGACGGGAGAGTGTCTGTGAGTCGGGGAGGACGGGAGAGTGTCTGTGAGTCGGGGAGGACGGAGAGTGTCTGTGAGTCGGGGGACAGGGTCTGTGAGTCAGGAGGATGGGAGAGTGTCTGTGAGTCGGGGAGGACGGAGAGTGTCTGTGAGTCGGGGAGGACGGAGAGTGTCTGTGAGTCAGGAGGATGGGAGAGTGTCTGTGAGTCGGGGAGGACGGGAGAGTGTCTGTGAGTCGGGCAGGACGGAGAGTGTCTGTGAGTCGGGGAGGACGGGAGAGTGTCTGTGAGTCGGGAGGAGGGGAGAGTGTCTGTGAGTCGGGGAGGAGGGGAGTGTCTGTGAGTCGGGGACAGGGTCTGTGAGTCAGGAGGACGGAGAGTGTCTGTGAGTCGGGGAGGACGGGAGAGTGTCTGTGAGTCGGGGAG